>NC_045453.1:55942772-56058371 GCF_002776525.5 Piliocolobus tephrosceles | reverse complement strand
GGCTGTGAGAAGGCCGCGTGGCTCAATGGCGGAGAGCGGCTTTTCTAGGAGTGGGAGGGCAATAGGTGGGGCATGGGCGTGTCAGGGGCGTTCCGCAGGTGCGACCAGGTAAATCTTGGTCTCTTCAGATTGACGTCACCTGGCGCATGCCCAGTTGGTCTGCACCCTCCCTGGGCGCCGGCTGCATTTTCGCGCGCGCGGGAAGAGTTGGGGGTGGGGATGAAGAACCCGGAAGTGCACCATCTTGCCTCGGTTCGTCCAAACAGCTACCTGGTAGGCTGAGGTGGGAGGATCACTTGAGCCTGGGAGATCAAGGCTGCAGTGAGCCATGATTGCACCACTGCACTCTAACCTGGGTAACAAAGCAAGACCCTGTCTCAGTTTAAACAAAACAAAACAAAAAAAAGTAAGTCACATCATGTCTGGGATATGGGTAGATTAGACTGAATGAGAGATGTGGCCATATTCCATATTCACTGAACACAAAAGGGAAATAAATGAGTAGAGGCCTTTGAAAGTCTCAGCTACTTTAACTTGTTAAGCACAAGTGATTTTTTCCTCTAGCACCTTTTCACTAAAAATTCTGTAGAGTTAATTTAGATTTAGGTGGAATAAGAAACCTGCTTGAAGGAGAAAAGAAGTGGATTTTTTTCCTGATTGATGGTTTTGATAAACATTTACCCAATACAAAGTTCTCTATTAAGTTTTCAACTTATAAACCTGCTAGATGTCTGATGACTTAGAAATGGCAACAGACACCTAAAATATATTTTTATTTGCATGGAGTCCTTGGCACATACAAAATGGCAGCTGTGTTCACATGTGTAGAGAACACATTTTGCTCAGTGCAAAGAAGCAGAATGTGCCTATTATTGCTACACCCTCCTCCCCAACTGGATGGATAATAAGCACTTTCTATGCCCAGGCAAGTTCTAAAGTTTTCTCCTTGCCAGGGTGAAAAGGGTGTGTCTCAATGTACTTACAGGGCTGAATGAGAAAGAGCAAAGATGAGTAAAAATGGCTTTGCTGGGGGCCATGCTGGAGCCCACCTGTGAGAATGAGAGAAGCAAGAAACACAGTGTCTCTCTCCTTCCTTCCCTCTTCTCCTCCATCCCCTGTTCTTCCTTACGTTGCATCCTTCTTAATCAAAGGGTACAAGGGAATATACAGTGATAATTAAATCTTCCTCCCATCCTTGATTACTGAGTTCCCTTCCCTGGAGATAATAGTTACCTGTTTCCCCTGAAACCTTCCAGAGATAGTCTGTGCATGTAGACAATTTCTGCTTCTTATGCAAGTGATAGTAGTCTATACATATTGTTCTGCATTTTGCTTTTCTAACTTGAAAGTATCTTGATGATTGTAGCAAATATCAGTCATACTCATGGCTGCCCATCATCCCTGGAACGGCCTCCTTAATATTTGTGGAAATCTTTATGTTTTAATCGCAGTCTAGAAGTCAGAACTGAAATTCCCAACCTTGCTTGCAGCGAGGGCTCACGCCTATGACCTAGGCTGTGTCATTCAGATACACTCAGGCATGACTTTAATTTGGGAGCGAGTGAGGTTCAGAGACAGGATGTACTTGGAGCTTCCATCTTTTCTGATGTGAGTGGTGTCAGGAATGACTGTGGTGGTGGTAGTGGCAGTGGTGATGGTTTTCTGGAGGCTGCAAGGTTAAAGTCCCAAGGCAGAAGTGATGTCAGTGCTAGTGGGTGGCAGTAGCAGGTGCAGTAAATTCAAGTTCAGATTCTTCAATGGTGATTCCCTTCTTGTGTTAGTCCTATGGCATCATTTCAGACTCTGTTCTTGGTGCTTAGCTCCAAGCCCCTTTCTCCTGCTGGCCTGTCAGGTTATGTCCACTATGACGAAGCAAGACCCTGTCATCTGTGATGATGATGATGACTTGCCTAATTATTTTTCTGTTTAAGCTAGCCATAGTGGATTCTGTTATTTGTGCCTAAGAGCTCTTACTGACAAAGAATGTGGTACCGGAAGTGGGATGCTGCAAGGAACAACACTAAAAGTAGAATTGACTAAGTGCAGCAGGCAGGGCTTTGAGCAAGGAGGGGACACACATTACAGGCTGGAAAGCAGGTGACTCTTGTTATGCAGTGGCAAAATTTTGCTTCAGCTACAAAATTTTGCTTCAACTACTATATACAATTCTTGAAGATGCACACTGCAAGCTGGGTGAGGCTGTGATAAGAGGGGAAATAGTGGGGAGCATTCAGAATGTTGGTTTACATTGATGACTTCTTGCTCTTTCAGCAGTCTTGATAGAGCAGCTCTACCCAGACCAGAGTCCGCCAGCTGACAAGAGAGGTAAGGAGAGAAACTGCTTTGCCAGGAGAGGCCGTCTGCTGCAGCTGGAGGTCCAAGTTGACCGAGAGCCCATAATTTGGGCTGAGAAAACAAACTACTACTTTATTCAAACCGAAGCTGGCATAAGTAGCTATTGAAGGCAAATGAATAAAACCCTTATTATAATAGCAATATTATAAGAGTAAATGAAAGAGCCCGTGTATGTGTAGCATGCCTTCAAAATGCTATTGTGATTTATATTAATACACTATTATAATTATTATGGGTGTCTGCTGCTGTCTATATTTCTACCTGACTACTGGGTTTAGAATATGGATACAACTGCTAGCATGGTTGCTTTAAGGGCAACTCAGGTTTATACTTTTTGTAGCCCAGCAAATAGTTCAGTATGCTTTAAATAAAGGCCGAGAAGTAAGGGGAAAGTGAGAGATTGGAATGTTATTCCCCACTTTGACATGCTGTCTAAACTGGAATTACACATTCATACCTTTCACCATGGGACTCTGTAGTTCCTCCCATTGGAGTGGAGTGCACTTCCCTGCACCTTGATTTTGGTCTTGGCCATGTCTTTTGCTTTGGCCAATGAGCAGGTGTGATACAAGCAGAGGCTTGAAGGATTTGCTTGTGGTTTTGGTTTGCTCTTCGATACTCAGCCTTTCACCACGGGAAGATTGCTCTGCCTTGAGGAGATGGTTGATTCTGGAGGTGGGATGGAAAAGCACAAGATGAGTCTGGAACACCTTGTGATGCCAGTCAATGAAGACGCCCTTGAAAACCCACAGGGGCATGTCAGAAGGACACAGGAGGCACCTGAAAGGAGCTCCTAAGGGCCAGTCTGGGACAATGGGAGCAGCAAAATATTTAATGGTAGTAATGGATTATAGCCATAGAATAAAATAAATATTCACCAGCCCCCCTAACATAAACAAAAATGGGATCCCAGCTAGGTTTTATTAAAACATTTTTTTCCAAGTTTAGAAATGTTAAGTGACTAGCTTGAGGCCACCCTGCTAATAGATGCCAGATTTGGAATTCAAACCCTGCTCTAGAGGCTCCCGCGCTGGAGCTTCTCGTACTATGCTGCCCACAGTCTCCATCCTCCGGACATCTCTGTGGAGCAGGAACAGGAAGACAGAATGTTGCCTTGCTCCACTTCCGCTGGGCACATTAGAGGTGACTCAGTGTTTTTGCTACCAACTGCAAAAGCACAGTGAGTACTGATTTTGGAGTTACAAATAAATTTTACCTAGTGGGTAAATTCACAAATATGAAATTTTGAGTAACGAGGATGGCCTTTATGGAGATACAGATTTAACACCCAGAAGAAAGAGCAAAAAGAATTAGAAATAGTTGCCTCTGGGGAATGGGAGGCTGGATGGGAAGGAGAGGGGTGTGGGACTATTTAGAATGAATAATTTTTAAAAAAATATTTGATATCCACTTCCTCTCCCAGCCCTCCTCCCCTCCTCCCCTCCTCCCAGTGGGCTGGTGAGAAATGTAATTTGTCATTATTGGGTCTTGCTTTCCCAATCTCCAGCATCTCAGGAAGATCCCAATTTTACTTTAGAAAACTCAGAGCTTCCTGGAACGGCTCTGTGGACTCCAGTTCCCACTGGTCTCTGAAAGTCTTCATCTTTTCTAAGCGCTTACTTGAAGGAAGTGTCTGTTTTTCCTTCTGAGCCCAGTTTGGGCGTGAGTCTTGCCCTGTGGCTCCCAAGACCACCTCCCTCTCATCATGGTTCTGGGAAGAGGATGGTTCCTGGCATGGGGCCACCTCAACTGCGTAGTAGAAATTGCAGATGGCACAGTTGCTTCCAATTCCGGATCTTTAGGGGGTGGGTGTAGGGGTGGAGGTGGGGGTGGGGGGCAGAGGGGGATGAGCTCAAGCCTAGAGTTTTCTGGCTCACCCAGGCAGCCTTCAGCAATTACCGCTTGTAAGCACTCTCTATGTCCCAGGTATAGTGCCTAGTTCTTTGCATACATTATCTCATTTAATCCTCATAACCTAAGAGTCTTTCCTCATCTTACAGATGAGAAAACTGAAGCTTAGGGAGTTTAAGGAAATTGCCCAAGGGCACCCAGTTACTAAATGGCAAAGTTAGGATTTGAATTTGCCCCCATTTAACTTCCAAACCATTGCCCTCAATGGCTCACAAGGTTGTTTACACACACACAGTCTCTTTTGCATATTTCCAATTCTATTTAGTTTTAATAGGTTGAATTTCCGGCAGCTTCTGAAACGGTGTTGCTATTGTGAGGGCGTCCCTTCCTCTCAGCATCACCAAGGATGGTGTGCCCTTTGTTGTCTTCCTCTTTGTTTGGACTGTTCCTTCCATCTGGACTGCCCTCTCCCTTCCTTTCCTCTTGTAGAATTCCTACCCATCCTTTAGGAACTAGCACTGCAGGGAGGCTATGGTAACAACGGCTGGAGGAAGAAGAAATTTTAACTTTGAGTAAAGATTGACATTTTATTGATTACATTGAACTGGACTAACCATTACCAAACTGAGATTTTTTTCTTTTTTCTTTCTTTTTTTTAAATGACCAGCAGTGTCTGGAGCACTTTTCATGATCTAAGAGAGCCCAGATGTCTCATGAAAGCTACCCCTGGTTTTCATCCAAGGAGAGGAAAATAAATACCCCTTCTCCTGTCTCAAAAGGCAGAAGGGTAAGCAAAATAGCTTTTTTTCTTCTTCTTCTTTTTAATAACACTGCAGGAGTGTTCCTTGGTCAGTGTACTGGTGATAAATATATTTCCATAATACCTAATGTAATGTGGAGCTTTGTCTTGTTTGGATATAAATGATTTATCTCACTTCCATTGAGCCTATTTTTTTGAATTATCTCCATTTTTTTCCTCCAATATAAGCCTGTGCTAAATCTTTGTGCATGTGCTTAATTACTTCCTTAAAACAAATTCTTAGAAGTGGAATTACTTGGTTAAAGATTATGAGTATTTAAGAAGTTTTGGTATAATTGCCACTTTTCTTGCCGAAAAGATTGTACCTATTAATATTCTCTCCAGCCACGGGTCAGAGCTCCTCCTCTAAGATCAGTATATATTGTTAGCACACACTGCCTTATATTAAATATTTGGACTGTGCCAAGTGCTCTACCAGGCCCTTGAGATACTGCTCTTGACACGTAAGTGAAATTGGGCAGGAAGACATAGTAAACAATTGAAAATAAAGTATTGATAATGTATGTGTTTATTGCTTTACAGCTTACAAAACATTTTCAGGTACCATAGTTCAAGGCTTTTCAAACTATAAGGTGCATATGAAGCCCTGGGGGAGTTTTTTTTTTTTTTTTTGTAGGTTTATGTGGCCAACTCTGTCTTAAGAGGGTAAAAAAACAAAATGAAAAGGAGCTTATGATAAGGATATGGAGATACAGCTCACAGAATCAAGGAAAACCTTCCAAGTAGACTTTGAAAAGCACAGGAACCAAGGCAAGCTGAAAATCAAGGGCATCCCCTCCAGGCACGTCTTTTGGGATGAAGGGGCTCCATATGGTTTCAGGATTCATGTCTGTTATCGGTTGAATTTTGTCCCACAAAGAGATATGTTGAAATCTTAACCCCCAGTACCTGTGAATAAGACCTTATTTGGAAATAGGGTCTGTGCAGATATAATTAGGTTAAGATGAGGTCATAGTGGAGTAAGGTGAACCCCAATCCAATATGACTGGCATCCTTATGAGAGGAGAAGAGATTGAGACACATAGGGCAAAGCTGGCCACGTGGTGACAGAGGCAGAGACTGGGGTGATACCCCTGTAACTCAAGTAACTCCAGGGACTGGCTGCAAACATCAGAAGCTACAAGATGGAGGAAGGTGTTCTAGGCAGCTTGGGCTGGTGTAAAAAATATCATAAACTGGATGGCTTATAAACAACAGAAATTTATTTCTCACATTTCTGGAGACTGGGAAATCCAAGATCAGGGTGCCAGCAGGGCTGGGTTCTGGTGAGGGCCCTCTTCCAGACTGCAGACACTGTCTTTTTGCTGCATTTTCACATGGTGGAAAGGCAGTGAGTTAGGTCTCTGGATTCTTTTTTTTTGAGATGGAGTCTCCCTCTGTTGCTCAGGCTGGAGTGCAGGGGCGCAATCTCAACTTACTGCAATCTCCGCCTCCCGGATTCAAGTGATTCTCCTGCCTCAGCCTCCTGAGTAGCTGGGACCACAGGCATGCACTACCATGCTTGGCTAATTTTTGTATTTTTAGTAGAGACGGGGTTTCACCATGTTGGCTAGGCTGGTCTTGAACCCCTGACCCCAGGTGATCCACCCACCTTGGCCTCTCAAATACCTGGGATTACAGGTGTGAGCCACCACACCCAGCCTGGATTCTTTTTATAAGGGTACTGATCCCACTCATAAAGGATCTGCCCACATTACCTCTCATTTCCAAATACTATCCCATTAGGGATTATATTTCAACACATGATAGCAAACATTCAGTCGCTAAGAGAAGAATTTTCCCCTACAGGTTTCAGAGGGAGCAGGGCCCTGCTCACAACTCCATCTTGCAGTTCCAGCCTCCCGAAGTTTCTGTCGTTTGTAGCCACCCAGTCTATGGCCTTTGTTACAGCATCTCTGGAGACAAAGAGTATCCCTCTGCTCCAGGTTCAAATTCCAAGGAGCAGACATCTGAGGGGCCCAGCTTGTTCTCACACATGGGATCGTATTTGCAGGAGTGAGTGGTTCTCCATAGGGTAAAGAGAAGCTGTGGCCAGGATTAGGGAGCATAGGTGAAGGCAGCAAGAACAGGAGATGCCCCAGCACCAACCCACCAATCCACGTGTGCTGCTGGAGCCTCACGACCTGGAATGATGATTGGGAAATAACAGGCTCTTTCTGCTCCATGGGGTACTCTTTGGTCCAAGTCCCATAGGACTGGAAGTGCCAGTGGATGAGTGGTTGTTCTGTGCCTTTGAAACCCTTTCTGGCTCCTTTTCAACTGCCCTGACTCAGGTCTGCTCTATAACGAGGAGCTTTCCCTCCCCGACTCCTCATCCTGACTCCTGGATCCCTCTCTTCCTGCACCTGTGTCACCAACTAAGGTGTCTGAATGAAGACAATAGTGTGGTGTGGCACCTGCAGGGATACGTGGGCCAGTGCGGCAGACCACGTTCCCATGGCACCCCCATTCCCTCATGCCCACAGCTGTCAATGGCGAATATTTGCAGCTCTCTGTCTGAAGGGGTCTCTAGCTAGGAAGTTTCTTGGCTTAAAGGCAGAGCAGGCCAAAATACTGGGGAAATTAACACTCGCAGGAGCAGCCCTTAGCCAATGAGATACAGCAGTTGGTGAATCAATAACTAGCATCCTTGTCCACAGGGGGAACAACTTTGAGATTAATCCTTCACAGTTCCCCAGAGTTTCCTAGAGCCTGGACTCCAATGGTCCACTGCAATAACCTGCTCGTGAACACACCTGTGACTGGCTTCGGCCTTTCCCTATCTCAGTTCCCCACCTGCTTCAGGTGCTCCCTGTTATATGGTTAGGCTTTGAGTCCCTATCCCAATCTCCTCTTGAGTTGTAATCCTCACAATCCCCACGTGTGTGGGAGAGACCAGGTGGGAGGTAATGGAATCATGGGGGCGTTTTCCTCGCTGCTGTTCTCGTGATAGTGAGTGAGTTCTCACGGGATCTGGTGGTTTTATAAGGAGCCTTTCACCTTCACGCAGCAACTTTCCTGCTGTGTCATGAGGAAGGTGCCTTGCTTCCCCTTCTTCTTCTGCGGTGATGGTAAGTTTGCTGAGGCTTCCCCGGCCATGTTGAACCGTGAGTCAATTAAGCCTCTTTCCTTTATAAATTACCCAGCCTTGGGCAGTGCTTTATAGCAGTATGAAAGTGAGCTAATATACCCTGGGATGAGTCACCTCCCAAATACGCTTTGAATTCTTGCCTCAGGGTCTGTGTATGGGTGGTCTACCACACAGTAACCCTGCAGTGGTGCTGATGTGCTTTGCCACAACTGCTGAAAAGCACAGAGAAAGTACTCACCTGTATGAATGTGCCCAGTAAGGGCTTCAGAACGCCCTGCCCCCCTCCACATCCCTCACACTGACTTTTCCAAGAGATAGGCCAACATAATTATGGTGCTGGGTATGAGGTAGCATGGACCTTTTATTTTGACAGCCCCCAGCTAAATTGGGGGTCCAATACCAAGCAGCTAGCAGCCCTGCCAGGAAATGGAGGGGAGCTGAGCATGGGTGTCTACACGTGCTGTGCACTGGATACTTCTTTTACATGGCCGATAACCTAATGCTTAGTTGTCTTGACTGTGACCAGGGTGTGTTTCACGTGAGAAAGTTGTTTATACTGGCAGGTGTCCTTGCAGCTCTGCTGGCCTGTGTCCAGTTTCTGCCTGATTGACGATTACTGTGGCCTGGGATCCTGCCCTCGTATTCTCCCTGGCATCCCAGGAAAAACCCGGCCTGGAGTAGCCCCCGATTCAGATGGAAGATGCAAATTCAGTACACCATCATGATAAGAAATAAATCTGAAGATTTATTACTTATTGGCCCTGATGGCCCTCCATCCTTGGGTCATGAGAGGCAGAAATGAAGAGTCAGGCAGAAAGAGATAGAGAGTGAGCACACACCGCAATGAACAATATATATTAGGGAACAGGACGTGGCTCACTTGAAATTCACAGGCAAATATCTGAATGGTCCATTTAATGGAAGTGGCAGGAAAGCGGGGAGTCTATTCTGCTAGGTGGGAAAGACATGGTGAGGTTTGTATCCCCAGCTACTGGCTTGGGCCATCTGGATGTGGTTTTCTACTTCTAATGCCCAGGCAGCAACCTTTGCTATATCATTTTGTTACACCCCCCCTGAAAACATCCTGCCTTGGAACAGTTGGTGATGTTGCTGTCACAGGAGAGAGAAATGGGGTCCCTGCTTAGAGCATAAGGAAAGCAGTAAAGCCATGAACTTTACTCTATGTCTGGAAAACGTTACACAGGTCATGATAACGGGGTTAGAGACTGACTTAGGTCAGGCTCCCTAGAGGCAGGGCTTGAGACAGGGATCCAAGAGCACGCGATTTATTGATGGCTCTCAAGGGAGAGTGGGCAAGGAGAGCAGGACAGGCAGGGGAAGGAACCAAGCCAGGGTGTGACTCCTGTAAAGTCTAGGTTGGGCTTGTGGAGCAATCTCTCCTTGAGATGAACGGGCTGGCCTTCTGGACCCCTGCATCAGTCAGTCAGTGGTTGTGTGCCACTTCCAGGAGGGAGGAAAGTTACAGCCTTTTGGGGAGGTGGTGCCCATTTGTCAAGGGGTCTTGTTGGAGAAAGGATGCAGCTCTGAAAAGACGCAGCTCAGAAAGGACACAGAAGCATATAAAGCGGAAGGGAAGGGCGCGTCATCCTGGGGAAGGGAGCCTGGGCAGGCTGCAGTCGGGGTTTATGACAGTGGGGGTGGTGTGTGTATGTGATCTGGCAATTGGTGGATTCTTTTTATTTAAAAAGTTTTAATTTTTAAGTTGACATACAGTAATTGTACATATTTATGAGGTACATAGCGATGTTTTGATACGTATAATATATAGTGATCAGATCAGCATAATTAGCATATCCATAATCACAAACACATCATATCTTTGTGTTGGGAACATTCAATATCTGTCTTATAGTTATTTGAAATTATAGAATATATTCTTTATAGTTACTTTTTTGTTTTTAAAAATGTTGCTGAAGACCATTCTACAGTGCTATATAACACTAACACTTATTCCGTCTGTTAGGTGGTGCAAAAGTAATTGCTCATTTTGCCATTACTTTTAATAACAAAACCCACAATTACTTTTGCATCCATCTAATAACTAGCTGCAATTTTGTATTCTCTAACAAATCTCTCCCTATCCTTTCCTTCCCCTTCCCAGCCTCTAGTATCCTCTGTTCTGTGCCTGGCTTATTTCCACTCAACATTATATCCTCCAGTTCTATCCATGTCGCTGTGAATGAGAAGATTTCATTCTTTTTTTGTGGCCGAATAGTACTCCATTGTGTATACATACCACGTTTTAAAAAACCCATTCATCAGTTGTTAGATATCCAGGTTGATTCCACGTTTTAGCTATTATGGAAAGCACTGCAATAATCACGAGGGTGCAGCTGGTTGGTGGTTTCTATGATAATCTTCTATTGAGGATACAACTGCCTTAATTATTCCCTTCTCTGCTCCTCAATCTTATTCATAGTTAAGAAAATGGATTAAAGAAGAAACACAGAGAAAGAAGTCTCATGATCCAGCTAATTCTTCATTCATTTATTCATTTGCTCTCATTCACCATTCATTCAGAAAACATTTATTCCATACCTCCTGTGTGCCAGGGACTATGCCATAAATATGTCCAAACCCTGGTGGTGCGTCTGTGATTTCTTTCACTGGAGAAAATTAACATTTCTTTACAAAATGAACATTATCACAAGGATCCAGATCACTATACTGAGTCTTTCCACTTTTAAAATCACCCCCACCACACATATCAACCCAACCATCCATCTACTCACCTACCCATTCACCCACCCATTGCTCTATTTACCCTTCTACTCTCCCATTCACAATTCACCCGTCTCTGCACTTATCCACTTATCTGTCATATTACCTGTTCATCTACCTAACTATCCACAAATGAACACCTATGGCCTGCCTAACAATATTCCTAGGCTCATTCACTAATTTGTTCAATCAATCAATATTTGCTGAGTGTCTTCTAAGTGCCAAACACTTTTCCAGGTGCTGGAGATAAAAGTGATGGATAAAAGTGGGTGGGGATAAAATGACAAATTGCCCTCATGAACTTTGCGATGCGTGTGTGAAAGCAGACATTAGACCAATAATTAGGAAGATAAAAGGCGAGGCTTCTTCTCCCTCTCTCTTAATGTGCTTTTTCCTGAAATCCCTCTCTATTTGGTGTACTTGAAAGCTTTGATTTTGGAAAATGTACAAAGCACTTAGCATATAAAGATAACTGGATCGGAGAAAAAGAACATCACTTCCAGAGGTGAGTGGGATTTATGTCCATTCGATTCTAAAATCCTGGAGGGCATGAAGAGTGTATGTTTCAATTCATTACTTTATCCCCAGAGCCCGTTACCCACTAGGCACAAGACAAATGTTTGCTAAATGATCAAGAGGGGTCAGAATCACTCTGTCATTTTCTGAGTTTTGACACATTGAAATGTTTACGGGAAAATCATTTTTAAAAAGAAGTAAAGGACCAGGTGCTGTGGCTCATGCCTGTAATCCCAGCACTTTGGGAGGCCGAGGCAGGAGGATCACTTGAAGTCAGGAGTTCGAGACCAGCCTGGCCAACATGGTGAAACCCTGACTCTACTAAAAAAATACAAAAATTAGTGGGCATAGTGGAGACTGCCTGTAGTCTCAGCCACTCAGGAGGTTGAGGCAGGAGAATCGCTTCAGTTCTCCCGGGAGACTTCTCACTCCTGGGAAAATGCAAGCCAGAGGTGGAGGCTGCAGTGAGCTGAGTTTGTGCAACTGCACTTCAGCCTAGGTGGCAGAGCGAGACTTGGTCTCAAAAATGAAAAGAAAAAAAAAAAAAAAAGAAATTAAGACCAAAAGTACTATTTTTACAGATTCTTGCAGCTGTTCTATGCCAGCCATAGCAGAGGTAGGAAATCATCCCAGGAAACAGAGGATGTGTGGACTGAAGGATCCAGAATTGGTAATTTAGAACTGATTGAATTTTAAGGACTCCCAAAGAAATATGTACAAATACCAGGAAAGGATATAAGAAATACTAGTATATAAGAAACAAATACTAGGAAAAGAATATTCTCAACACCTCCAAGTTTGGCAGGATGGAGACAAACAATTCGGAGTATATTTTCTAACTATCCACAAATGAGCACCTACAACCTGCCTGGCAATGTTTTAAAGCAAGTATTAAATACATATTTGCTTTACAAATGTATTTCTTGTATTATAAGATGCATGTTGGCTGAGTGTGGTGGCTTATGCCGGTAATTCCAGCACTTTGGGAGGCTGCGGTGGGAGGATCACTTGAGCCCAGGAGTTCGAGACCAGCCTAAGTGATATAGTGAGACCTCCACCTCTACAAAAAAATAAATTAGCCTGGCACAGTGGTGCACACCTATAGTCCCAGCTATCTGGGAGGCTGAGGCAGGAGGATTGCTTGGTCCGGGGAGGGCAAGCAGTGAGCTGTGATGGCACCATTGCACTCTAGCCTGTGAGACAGTGAGACTCCATCTCAAAACAAACAAAAAGCTGGTGTGTGGGTGGTGGAAGATGAAGAATACCCAATGAGAGAGCCCTGCGTGGAAACCCATTCCCCTCTCCTCAGGGGACCACACGGATTCTTCCCACTTTTTGGGAGAAGCTCCCAAAGCAGCCCCAAGTTGTTTCTGTGGCCTTCCAACCATCCTTTATTGAGAAGACACCAGAGGGAGATGAAAGGCAGTTTTATGACATGTCTGGAAGGTGAGACGTTCAGTCCAGCAATTTAGAACCCAACTGAGAGACACTGGGGCAGGCGGGCATGTGTGGAGGATATGAACAAATACAGACTGTAGCTTCAAGAAGATTCCCTCGGTCTTCCCAGGTAATGTGATTGCTGGGACTCAGACAGCCCTCAGGTAGCAGTGGGGAGGGCGGAGGTCAAAGCAACCTCACACCCCACACTTTCCAGTTGAGTCTTTGGAAGCCTCTTAATTAAAGTCCCTGACATGCAGAAACAAGTTATCCATTTCCCCCTAATCAGAAATGATAACCTTGCTAATATTTTGATATAAATTCTTTCAGTTATTTTTTCCTGTCTACATGTAGACAAACATACATAGAAAAGTATTTTTGACAATAATGGAGTGTCATGTTTATATTTTGTAAACTGCTCTATGTAAAGGATTAATGTACACATTTCTATCCTATTAAATACTATCAGTCAATGGGTATCTGCTTACTCTCTAGTGTTATGGTTCTTGCTAAGGAATTTTACAGATTTTTAAAAAATTTTACTTTCAGTTCTGGGATACGTGTACAGAATGTGCAGATTTGTTACACAGGTATACATGTGCCATGGTGGTTTGCTGCACCCATCAATCCATCATCTAGGCTTTGAGCCCCACATGCATTAGGTATTTGTCTTAATGCTCTTCCTCCCTTTGCCCCCCAGCCTCCGACGCCCTGGTGTGTGATGTTCCCCTCCCTGTGTTCATGTGTTCTCACTGTTCAGCTCCCACTTACGAGTGAGAACATGTGATGTTTGGTTTGCTGTTCCTATGTTAGTTTGTTGAGAATGACGGCTTCCAGCTTCATCCATGTCCCTGAAAAGAATAGGAACTCTTTTTTTATGGCTGCATAGTATTCCATGGTGTATATGTGCCATATTTATCGAGTCTATCATTCATGGGCATTTGGGTTGGTTCCAAGTTAAAGACGTATGTATCAGAGTTCCTAGTGTTAAGATTGTAAGTTAGCTAACAAGAGGGCATACACATTTAAATTAGTATAGCAATAAAATAACACAAGATAGCATAATAAGAGTCTGCATATTACAGCTTGGGGAAGACTGTTGGTAGGGATATAGACTCAGATGACTTGAAATTATCTCAGTGATATTGTTCACTATGAGTTTGTCACCCAATCATTTTTAGTCTGCTCATCTACAAAATAGGAATGAGGATAAAAATAATAATGCTGATATTGAGGGCTTGTTTTGGGGATAAAATAATAACCATAATGATAGTTATAGTAATAGTGGCACTTGTATAGATCTTACCATGAGCTGGTAACTGTTGTAAGATTGTAACACATACTAACCTAACATTATGGCAGCCCCATGAGTCAGGAGCCACAATTATCTCCATTTTACAGATAAGGCAGTGCAAGCACAGAGAAGCCAAATAACTGGCTCAACATTGTACAGCTAAGAAGTGTCAGGCTGGCTATAGCCAATAATAATTTAATTGTACATTTAAAAATAACAAAGTATAATTGGATTATTTGTAATAGAGAAGATAAGTGCTTGGGACAGATACTCCATTGTCTATGATGTAATTATTATACATTGCATGCCTTTATTAAAACATCTCATGTACCCCATAAATATATGGACCTCCTATGTAGCCACAAACATTAAAAAAATTAAAAAGAAGGGGCAAAGATGAAATTTAAATCCAGGCAGCTTAGCTCTTGTCTGGACTATATATTTGAAAAAGGTTTTGAAACTGGAAAATGCTATGTAAGTGGGGTTATGATTTGTTATTGGTGTAAATGAAAAGTTCCAAACAAGGGGACTAAACAGCAAGAGGGACTAGCTTCAGTGCAGAGGGCTCACTGCTGATGCGAGGGCTTGAGGAGGCTCCTGGGAATGGTGGACCTTAGAATGGGGGCAGGGAGCTTCTCCACTTGGAAATCAGCTGCCATCCTCATCTTTCATTAGATCAAGAGTGAAATCAGGAAGAATGTTCATTGCAAGTGAAGAGACCCATTTCAAACTAGCTCAGGAAGAAAGGGAGTTTATTGGCCACAGCTGGCAAGTCTGGAGCCATGGCTGGATCCAGGGATTCACCCAAGACCTGCCTCTTTCTTGCCATCTTTGGTTCTCTTCTCCTCTGTGGTGGCGTCATTCTCAGGCTGGCCCCACCTGGTGGAAAGGATGACCTACAGCAGCTCCAGCCCAGTAAAACCGCACAGCTGGAGACAATGATTGGTTCTGCAGTGTCCTGGGAAGGCTTCTCACAGCCTGGCCTGAGCACGTGCCTGCTCTTGGGGAGATGGAACCAGCCTCAAATGAACTACATAGACTGGGTGGACTTTCTGTAGAATAGGAGAGGACTGAGTTCTCCAAAAAAAAAAAAAAAAAAAAATTATAAATAAAAAAAAAATGGGATGCTGCTCCGAGCAGACAAAATCATGTCTACTGAAGCCTTGCTACTGGTCCCTGAGCAGCATCACCTGGGATCTGGTAGAAATGAAGATTTTGGTGCCCCATCCCCAGACCCAGTGAGCCAGAATCTGCATTCCAAGAAGGTCCCAGGGGATTGCTGTGCATAATGAAGTCTAAGACACGTTGGCTGACAGAGGGCTTTTAGAAAGACGTGTGTGGTTGTCTGTCTCTGTCATTATTATTCCACACACACTACGTACATGTTTAAACAGTTGGCTGCGGTCATAAAAATGGTCCCAACCAGGAAATGTGCAAAAAGGCAGGACAGATAAGAGCAGTACTACCCTTAGATTTTGGCAAGAACCCACAATGTAGAGGCCCCTTTCCATGGCCTTCTTCTGGCCACATCTGTGCCACTGACTAGGTAGACCATCAGGCAGAGGACAGTGTTCACCTGGAGTCTACCTCTGCTCTTCTAAACCTCACTTTGGGTACCTGGGACTCAGGAATTCCCTGTGCAAATGACCCTGAGCATGTTTCCAGGAACTGCATGGGATCTTCTCCAGCCATTTGACCCTGACCACCCAGATTTCAACCTGCCCTAAGGAGTAGGACAAATGTGTGTACTTTTGGGTCTGATGGGTGGCCGGGGGGGCCTCACTTTCCTTCAAACACGATCTGTGCTCCTTTCACCTCTCCCCCTTTCTCTCACTGCTCTTACATTACCTGTAAAGCACTCTGGATTTGGTGAAGGAAGGAAAAATGAATAATCCAAGAGAAAGAGAACGTGGAAGCAGTTTGTGGAACTGAATGACCCTACCCTAGGTCTCCAATATCATAGCCTACTTCAGTACACATGTTTTTCTTTGTTCTGATGGAAAAATATCCCTTGCCTAGGTTTGGTCATTTAATACCTGCATGACTTTTTACCTTGGCACGGAATCTCCAATTAGTCTGTGTTAAAGAAAAGAGCCAGAATCATTTTCTTTACCTTCTTTCTATCTGGGACTTGGCTGAGGTGCGTGTGCATAAGGCCACTCATGATGTGGGATGCAGCCCGAGGAGAAAAGAACACGGATGGGCTGCCAGCCAGGGCCTGACTCGATATTAATTTACAATAGGTGTAGTAAATATTTCATGAACGCGGCTGTCTGTGCGTGGTTCTTTGCAGTAAAACACTAGAGGTGCTTTATCAATGGTTCCCACTAGATGTCGCTGTCGTCACGTTTGTAAATCTATAACCCTCCTTATCTTCCACCTTGGTTTAATTTCATTAGATTTAGAACATAAATATGTCCATTTTTAAGTTGGAGGACAGATTTTCCTATACAAATTCTTAGAATCCTTGCTTTATTTTATGTTGTCACCGACTTCTCATTACTTTTGTTTTTTTTCTTGCCCCTTTTGAGCATACAAAGGTCTCTGTACACAGTAGGTGCTAGGTGCTTAGTAACGTTTGAATTGAGTTGAAAAAGAGGAGTTTCCATGGATTTGAGAAGGATAGTGCCCTTTCATTTTAACTTGTTGGAGTATAACTTATTTATTTATTGGAGACAGAATCTCACTCTGTGGCCCAGGCTGGAATGCAGTGGTGCCATCTCAACTTACTGCAGCCTTAACGTCTCGGGCTCAAGCAGTTCTCCTGTCTTGGCCTCCCAAGTAGCTGGGCTCCAGGCATACGCTACCACACCTGGCTCTTTCTTTTCTTTTCTTTCTTTCGAGACAGGGTTTCCCTATGTTGCCTAGGCTGGTCTCGAACTCCTGGGCTCAAGAGATCCATCCACCTTGGCCTCCCAAAAATGCTGGGATTACAGGTGTGACCCACCACACCTGGCTGTTATGTTTTAAAAATTAAGTAAGTGCCTTGATTACAGGGTTTTACTTAAGGTCTTAAGCCAAACTCAGTGTGAATTCACCTGGGGAAAAATCACTAGCCTCTAACAGAAAATTAGTATTTCCTTTGATTGTAAATGCAGGCAACAAACACAGTAACAGTAGTACCTGGGACTATGCTGCCAATAGAAATCTCAGATTTTTATATTACATAATTGTAAACAATCGTCTAAAAAATTTTTAAGTTCAGGGGTACATGTGCAGGTTCATTATATAGGTAAACTTGTACCATGGGGGTTTGTTGTACAGATTATTTTGTCGCCCAGGTATTAAGCCTAGTATCCAGTAGTTATTTTTCCTGATTCTCTCTCTCCTTCCACCCGCCACAGGCCCCAGTGTGTGTTGTTGCCCTCTATGTGTGCATGTGTTCTCATCATTTAACTCCCATTTATAAGTGAGAACATACGGTATTTGGTTTTCTGTTCCTGCATTAGTTTGTGAAGGGTAATGGCCTCTACCTTCACCCATGTTCCTGCAAGGGACATGATCTCATTTGCTTTTATGGCTGCATAGTATTCCGTGGTATATATGTACCACGTTTTCTTTATCCAGTTTGTCACTGATGGGCATTTAGGTTGATTCCATGTCTTTGCTATTGTGAATTGTGCTGCAGTAAACATACGTGTGCATGTGTCTTTATAATAGAATGATTTATATTCCTTTGAATATACACCCAGTAATGGGATTGCTGGGTCAAATGGTATCTCTGTTTTTAGGTCTTGGAGAAATCCCCACACTGTCTTCCACAATGGTTGAACAAATTTACACTCCCACTAACTCTTTTAGTTCCTTTTTCTCCACAACCTCACCGGCATCTGTTATTTTTTGGCTTTTTAGTAATAGCCATTCTGACTTTTTAGTAACAGCCATTCTTTCTTTTTGTAAGTTTAAGCTCTTTATAGATGCTGGATATCAGACTTTATCAGATGCATTGTTTGCAAAAATTTTGTCCCATTCTGTAGGCTATCTGTTTACTCTGTTGATAGTTTCCTTTGATGTGCAGAAATTCTTTAGTTTAATTAGATCCCATTTGTCAGTTTTTGCTTTGTGGCAATAGCTTTTGGTGTCTTCATCAGGAAATCTTTGCCCATTCCGATGTCCTGAATGGTATTGCCTCGGTCATCTTCCAGGGTTTTTATACTTTTTAGTTTTACATCTAAGTCTTTAATGCATCTTGACTTAATTTTTGTATATGGTATAAGGGAAGGGGTCCAGTTTCAGTTTTCTGCATATGGCTAGCCAGTTGCGGCACCATTTATTAAATAGGGAGTCCTATCCCCATTGCTTGTTTTTGTCAGGATTGTCAAAGGTCAGACAGTTGTAGGTGTGCAGCCTTATTTCTGGGTCCTCTATTCTGTTCCATTGGTCTATGTGTCTGTTTTTGTACTAGTATCATGGTGCTTTGGTTACTGTAGTCGTGTAGTATAATTTGAAGTTGGGTAGCGTGATGCCTCCAGTTTTGTTCTTTTTATTGCAGACAATCTTGAACATTTTTATTGCAGACAATCTTGTATCTTTACATTCATCTCCACTTTGAAATTAAGGTAGTTACCAGTTCAATTATAGATCTTTTAGTATGTTCAAAAAGATGCACACATATTACTATATCACACATTTGTTTTTAAAGTATTTTAATAATTGTATTAAAGTATTTTAGTAACTATTCAGTGGAATTAGTTTCCTTTGTAGTCATATGTCTGTGATTTTATGCACTTGAAAGCGTTATCCTGAAAAAAGGTCCACAGGCTTCACCAAACTGACTGTAGGCAGAATAATGGCTACCCTAAGATGTCCCTGTCCTAATCCCAAGAAACTGTGAAACGTTAATGTTATGTGGCAAGGAGGAATTTGGGTTGCAGATAGAACTAAGGTGGCTGATTAGCTGACCTGAAGATGGAGAGATTAATCCTGGAGCATCAAAGTGTGACCAATGTCACCACAAGTGAAAGAGGGAGGCAGGAGAGTTGGGGTCAGAGTCAGAGAAGAAGATGTGGTGATGGAAACAGATGGGAATAACATGATTGCTGGCTTTGAAGACAGAAGGTGGCCATAAGCCGGGGAGTGTGGCAGCCTCTGGAAGCTGGAAAAGGCAAGGAAACACCTGCTGATACCTTGATTTTGGCCCTACAAGACTTGTTTGGACTTCTAGCCTCCAGAACCACAAGATAATAAATCTGTGTTATTCTAAGCCATTGAATTTGTGATCATTTGTTATAGCAGCCATAGGAAACCCATGCATTGACAAAGAAGTCAGTGGCACAAAACAGTTAGAAGCCCCCTGTGTTGAGACTAAAGATCAGAGAAGAAGAGTTCCACGTGTGGTGGAGGTAGGGGAGAGGTGAATTAAGGAGTTTCCTATTGCTGCATGACAAACTGCTCCAACATAGCAGCTCAGTAAACATTTATCATCTTACAGTTTCTGTGGGTCAGGTATTATGGACTGGCTTTGCTGGCTGGCTCTGGTTCTGGGTCTCTCATGATGTTCCAGTCACGATGTCAGCTGGGGCTGCCATCGTTGGAAGGCTGGACCAGGGCTGAAGAATCTACTTCCAAGTTGGTGCACTCACATGGCATAGGCAGGAGGCTTCTGGTCCATATTGGTGTTTGGCAGGAGGCCTTCGTTCCTCATTACACAGACCTCAGGGTGGCTTGAGTGTCCTCACAACATGGCTTCCTCCACCTCTTAAAGGAAGTAGTATCAAAGAAGCTATGGACGTATTTTAAAACTATTACACCATATCCCTGTCTGTTTGCTCCTTTAAAAAACTTTCTGTGAGCAAATTGATGCCAGGAGCAGAAACCAAGATCATTTGGATACAGAATGCGAATGATTGACAAGACTTAGATCTAGAAATTTTCATTTTTATATAATCTACTGAAAGTCTTAATTAAATAAAATTATTTAATAGTAATTGAAGTCTTAAAGCAAATAAATAAAATTCTTCTTTGTGGAAATTCTGTCTTTACCAACTTGGCCTGGAACAGTTTTTCTAAAAATAAACTTTTAATTTCAGAATATTTAATAGTTTCAGGTTAACAGAAAAGTTGCCAAGATAGTATAGAGAGATCTTGTATACTTCACACTTAGTTTCCCCTTATGTTAATGTCTTACATTACTATGGTACATTTGTGACAATGAGTGGACCAGTATTGATATACTACTATTGACTAAAGTTTATACTTTATTTGGATTTCATTAATTTTTTTTTTTCTCGAAACAGACTCTTGCTCTGTCACCTAGGCTGGAGTGCAGTGGCATGATCTCAGCTTACTGCAACCTCTGCCTCCTGGGTTCAAGTGATTCTCCTGTCTTAGTCTCCCAAGTAGCTGGAATTACAGGCATGTGCCAGCAAGCCCAGCTAATTTTTGTATTTTTAGTAGAGATGGGGTTTCACCATATTTAACTCCTAGCCTCGAGTGATCTGTTCAGCTCTGCCTCCCAAAGTGTTAGGATTACAGATGTGAGTGACTGCACCTGGCCAGATTTCCTTAATTTTTACCCAATGTCAGAATAGTGCATTTTTAGAGTGGAGTTTTTTCCAGGTATCTCTGATATCTTAACAGAATCAGGGCTTTTTGAAAAAGCAACAAAACCAAGATGTGCTGTGGCATAGAGGACAACAAACTCTGGGTAGACTTGAATTTGAATCTTGCCTCTTGTTGCCAGGTGAAGGTCCCTAATCAAGTTCCTTCTCCTTCCCCACCTCAGTTTCCTCATCTGCAAAATGGGACTGAGGATACATGACAGGAATGTTGTCAAGATTAAACAAATTCATGAGTGTAAAGCAGCTTGGATAATCTTTGACACATTAGCCAGTTAGGGATAGCTATTACTGTGTGGAACTCAGGGTTTGCTGAGGTAATCTGGCCCAGAATAAGTTCCTTTCTATACAATGTGGAAAGTGCAGAGTCCCCATCTGGGCCTGGGGATAATGAATAAGGAAGGTCTCCTGCAGAGGTAGCATGAATTGCATCTAGAAGAATGAGTGAGAGTTGGGTGGAAGAAGGGGCCCATGCAATGGGAAGATGGCTGGGAAGAGCGAGCTGCCTGGCAGAGGTGATGCCTGGTAGCTTTGGGGCAGGCAGCTCAATGGTATGTGGTGGTTGTGATTTCTTTCTAACTTGGAGGAGGTCTCTCTAGCCCTGCCCTGACGGGGATCCTGGGGAGGTGGTCGTGGATGTTTAAAGTGTGCCTTTCACAGGATACTTCATCCTAGCGGATGGCCTGGTACCTCCGCGCCCAGTCATGACCAGGTGTCCCTCCTACCTTGCTTATCCTGGCAGTACCTTGTGGCTGTTGTCGGACCTGTGTCCAGTTTATTTCCACCAGGACGCCGCTGTCTAGGAGAGCTGGAACTGGGAGGAGAATTCTGTTTGGGTGTGTCGGTCGTGTGAGCCACGGGCAGCACAGCACAACATAATGGTCTAGCAGAAGACGTTTTTACTACTTACAGATGCCAGAGAGGAGGGCAGCAGGCCTCTCCAGGCCAGTGGGAAGGGGGGCCAGCCGGGAACCACACCCTCAACCGGCGGGGAGCGGGTGAGCGAGAGGAATCTGAGGGCTGAAGCCTTTGTTGGGATCCAGGGCATTATTCAGGCAGGTTTCCCATGGGGAATTCTAATTGGTGGGTTTAGAGCAAGCAGGCATGATTTAGGTGGGGTCACCCTGCAGCTGAGAGGTGGTCACTGGGGTCATCTGCATGTGCTGTGGGGTCTTCGGGGAGAGTCAAGTGGCTGGTACCCCGCTGTCCCCCAGGGAGGAGATCACCAGGAGGTGGTTGCATAAGGCAGGTATCTGGATCAACTGCACTGAGGAAATGGGAAGAGAACTGGAGACTGTGTCAAGAGTGACAACCCTGCTCCTTGTATGAGAAAGTTCAACTTATATTTACAGTGGATACGGAGGCAACCAAAAATTATAAGAATTCACTACAGAGGTGGTGAGTGGCCAGGAGCTGGGTTGAGGGGGGCTTACAGGCTGTGGTGTAATGAACCATCACAAAGGACTTTAGGGCCCAGGTGTTGAAGGTGGCAGAGAGTGAAGGAGCCTGACTCGTCTGCCCACCCCCGCCCCCATTGTTTGGAGGAGATGCCTGATGAAGAAGAATACTTGTTTGGGATTTTATATGAATGAGATAAACTTGTATTACATTAAGGCGCTGCTATTTAGGAGCTGTTATGGCCATTAGCCTACCCTGACACAGCCTGTATGGGTTGATGATATGGCAGGGAAGAGTATCAAACACAAATAGATTTTAGGTTTTAAAATTCTGGCCTAAATTTGCAAAACCCTGGGAGATAACTTTGCCAGTCTATAATGAAGGTCTATAAAGCGAACTGCAGTTGCTGCTGTGTAACAGAGACCACAGTGGGACGATTCTAAATCATTTCCAAAGCCTAGAAGTAGGGAGAAATGAAATGCAGAGGCTTTATGTTCAAGCTTAATGTACTTCATTACACAAAGGTGAGACTTTGATTACATTGTTTCCTTGGAAGAAAATTAAATTATAGAAAGAACCTACTTTTTCACAATAGCGTAAATAAACTTAAGAAAGACCACATAAAGAGACAGACAAAAAAATATTTTTATCAGACCAAGTGCCATCTTAATGCTCAATCCTGCATTAGAGGTGGAGAGACACAGGTGTTGTTGTTTTTTTTTTTTTTCTCCTGAGACAGAGTTTCAGTCTTGTTGCCCACGCTGGAGTGCAGTGGCATGAGCTCAGCTCACTGCAACCTCCACCTCCCAGGTTCAAGTGATTCTCCTGCCTCAGCCTCCCAAGTAGTTGGGATTACAGGCGTGTGCCACCACACCCAGCTAATTTTTTTTTTGTATTTTTAGTAGCAATGGGGTTTTGCCATGTCAGCCAGGCTGGTCTCTCACTCTTGTCCTCAGGTGATCCACCCACTTCGGCCTCCCAAAGTGCTGGGATTATAGACGTGAGCCCCCGCTCCCGGCAGAGAGACAGTTTTACTGAGTATTCTTGAGCAGTCTTTCAAGAGAGCTTATTTGACTACTTATTTTTGAATTTCTTCTCAGAGTAAAGAGACATTTTATTTGAATTTAAAAGTGTCTTAGATCAGCTTAACATTTGATGTGTTAATTTTAATCTTCCCTCTTTTTAATTAAAATACGCCTTTTCCTATCATGCTTTA
This sequence comes from Piliocolobus tephrosceles, assembly GCF_002776525.5. Taxonomy (NCBI): domain Eukaryota; kingdom Metazoa; phylum Chordata; class Mammalia; order Primates; family Cercopithecidae; genus Piliocolobus; species Piliocolobus tephrosceles. The sequence continues at coordinate 56,035,115 of NC_045453.1, read as the reverse complement.
TGAATTCTACATCTTTCTCCTACAATGAGGAAGCTCACTGTAACCCATCACTTCCTATTTATAAACTTTTCAAAGTAGGAAACAAATTTCTTGAAAAAACACATCTATAAAACCTACAAAGACCATATATTACCTTTTTATTCTATGTAATGGATCTTTTAGAATAACATACATAAAAATCAATGACTAGTGTGAAATTGGAACAAAATTCTTTTTAAAAAGTTGCTGCTTATAAACTCTCCTATGTTATTCCCAATCTTTCCTATGCAATTCAAAGTTGTAGTTTCTAATCTTATTGTATAACTTTTTATTTCTTCTCTGAAAATTGATCTTACAAAGAAGGGTTTCAACTAAGCATTCCCTTGAAAAATACTTGGATAAAATGTATATTTCCCTTTTAGTATTTTAAACTGTCTGTAATAACTTTAGGTAATATGCTGTAGGAAAAGCCTGGAAAACTAAATAATCAGGCATAATGTTGTTCCATGTCATTTTCTGGAAATTATGCCCACTCTGCCTTTCATTCTTTAAAAAAATCTAAATAGGGATTACAGATAACTTATTCAAATGAGACAATACATGATATTTATGATGTGAAAGTCAAAATAAAAAGAGACAGATTGCTAACATTTTATTTTGGAAATGAAGAATTCCAGTTAGGGGCATACACAACAGACTAGGTGGCCTTCAGTATGTCTGAAGAACCAAGAGCACGTTGGGAGTTTTATTATAAAGGGAAATGTTACATATTGTTTTGGAAGAAAACTCTTTGGCACTACAGAAGCTTTTGGGAGCTGGCAAGCTCTGATTGGTGAGTGTCTGAGTTCATTTAGTATTGCTATGAAGGAATACCAGAGGCTGAGTAATTTATGAAGAAAAGAGGCTTATTTGGCTCATCGTTCTATAATCTGTACAAGAAGCATGACACTTGCATCTGCTTGACTTTTGGTGAGGCCTCAGGCTGCATCCACTCATGGCAAAAGGTAAAAGGGAGCTGCTGTGTGTAGAGATCAAATGGTGAGAGAGGAAGCAAGAGAGAGGGGGAGGGGCCAGGCTCTTTTTAGCAACCAGCTCTCAAGGGGTCTGATAGTATGAGAACTCACTCTCTCAAGCCCAGGAAGGGCGTTAATCGATTAATGAGGGATCTGCCCTCCTGGCCTGAACACTTCTCATTAGGTTCCACCTCTGGCATTGGGGATCAAGTTTCAACATGAGGTTTGGAGGGGACAAATATCTAAACCACACAGTGAGTAGCAGTCTGAGAGTCATGGCAGATTGTTTTAGCAGCTACTAGGTAAAACTGGTCTTAGGGCTGCAGCAGACTGTTTGAGCAGCTGGCCTTGTAGGAAATTTAATTCTTGGTGCAGGTGCTATATCCCCCAAATGCTTTTTTCCCCTGGCCACTCAACTCTGATTTAGTTGGGTATGACAAGGATGACCCAGTTTGTATAATCCACTTTCATAATGAAGACAAACTGAGATGGGACATAGAGGGTGTTATTTTTTTTTTTTTTCTGTTTCAACCTTTAATTTAGAATTGGGGTACATGTGCAGGTTTGTTACAAAGGTATATTGTGTTAAGCGGAAATTTGGGATATGACTGAACCCATCACCCAGTGAGCATAGTATCCAATAGGTGGTTTTCAACCCTTGCCCCCCTTTCTTTCTCCCCACTCTGTAATTCTCAATGTCTATTGTTACCAACTTTATGTCCGTGTGTACCCAATGTTTAGCTCCCACTTATGTTAATCCCACATAAGTGAGATTATGTAGTATTTTGTTTTCTGTTTCTGCATAGTTCACTTAGGATAATGGACTCCAGCTGCATCCATGTGGCTGCAAAGGACATTCATTTGTTTTTTTTTTTTTATGACTGCATAGTACTCCATGGTGTACATATGCCACATTTTCTTTCTTTAGTCCACTGTTGATGGGCCCCAGGGTTGATTCCATGTCTTTGCTATTCTGAATAGTGCTGCAATGAACATGCAAGTGCATGTGTTTTTGGTAGAATTTGTTTTCTTTTGAACATATATCCAGTAATGGTATTGCTGGGTCAAATGGTAGTTCTGTTTTAAGTTCTTTGAGGAATCTCCAAACTGCTTTCCACAATGGCTGGACTAATTTATATTCCTACCAATGGTGTATGAGTGTTCCCTTTTCTCCACAGCCTCACCAACATCTGTTATTTTTTGACTTTTTAGCAACAGCCATTCTGACTGGTATGAGTTGGTATCTCATTGTGGTTTCGATTTGCATTTTTCTGACAATTTGTGCTGATGAGCATTTTTTTCGTATGTTTATTGGCTGCTTGTATGTCTCCTTTTGAGAAGTGTCTGCTCATGTCATTTGACCACTTTTTAATGGAGTTGTTTTTTGCTTATTGATTTAAATTCTTTTTTTTTTTTTTTTTTTTTTTTTGTTGAGACGGAGTCTTGCTCTGTCGCCCAGGCTGGAGTGCAGTGGCCGGATCTCAGCTCACTGCAAGCTCCGCCTCCCGGGTTCACGCCATTCTCCTGCCTCAGCCTCCCAAGTAGCTGGGACTACAGGCGCCCGCCACCTCGCCCGGCTAGTTTTTTGTATTTTTAGTAGAGACGGGGTTTCACCGTGATAGCCAGGATGGTCTTGATCTCCTGACCTCGTGATCCGCCCGTCTCGGCCTCCCAAAGTGCTGGGATTACAGGCTTGAGCCACCGCGCCCGGCCTAAATTCTTGATATTAGACCTTTGTTGGATGCATTATTTGTGAATATTTTGTAGATTATCTGTTTAATGCCTTGATAATTTCTCTTGCTGTGTGGAAGCTTTTTTGTTTAATTAGGTCCCAATTACCAATTTTTGTTTTTGTTGCTATTGCTTTTGAGGACTTAGCCATACGTTATTTCCCAAGGCCAATATTGAGAAGGGTATTTCCTAGATTTTCTTCTAGGATTTTTTATAGTTTTAGGTCTTACATTTAAATCTTTAATTTATCTTGAGTTAATTTTTCTGTATGGTGATAGGTAGAGGTCCAGTTTTATTCTTCTGCATATGGCTAGCCAGTTTTCCCAGCACAATTTACTGAATAAGGAGTCATTTCCCCATTGCTTATTTTTGTCCAGTTCATTGAAGATCTTGTGGTTGTAACTGTGCAGCTCTATTTCTGGGTTCTCTATTTTGTTTGATTGGTCTGTGTGTCTGTTTCCCAGTACCATGTTGTTTTGGTTACTGTAGCTGTATTAGTCTATTTTCACACTGCTTTAAATTACCCAAGACTGGATAATTTATAAACAAAGGAGGCTTAATTGACTCACCATTCTACATGGCTAGAGAGGCCTCAGGAAACTTATAATCATGGCAGAAGGTGAAGGAGAGGCAAATACCTTCTTCACAAGGTGTCAGGAAAGAGAGGAGAGAGTGTGTGAAGGAGGAACTGTCAAACACTTGTAAAACCATCAGATCTCATGAGAACTCACTCACTATCATGAGAATAGCCTGGGGGAACCACCCCCATGATCCAATCACCTCCCATCAGGTCCTTCCCTGGACACATGGGAATTGGGATTACAATTTGATGTTTTGGTAGTGACACAGCCAAACCATATCAGTAGCCTTATAGTGTAGTTTGAAGTCAGGTAATGTGATGCCTCTGGCTTTGTTCTTTTTGCTTAGAATTGCTTTGGCTATTTGGGCTCTTTTTTGGTTCCATATACATTTTAGAATGGCTTTTTCCTAATTCAGTGAAAAATGATGTTGGTAGTTTGATACAAATAGCATTGAAAGTGTAAATTGCTTTAGGCAGTATGGTCATTGTAACAATATTGATTCTTCCAATCCATGAGCATGGAACATTTTTCCATTTTTTTGTGTCATCTGTGATTTTTTTTTTTTTTTTTTTTTTTTAGCAGTGTTTTGTAGTTCCCCTCATAGAGATGTTTCACCTCCTTGGTTAGTTGTATTCCTAGGTGTTTCATATTTTGGTGGCTATTGTGAATGGAATTGTGTTCTTGATTTGGCACTCACCTAGAATGTTATTGGTGTATAGAAATGCTACTGATTTTTATGCGTGTATTTTGTATCCTGAAACTTTACTGAAGTCACTTATCAGTTCTGGGGGCCTTTTGGCAGAGTCTTTAGGGTTTTCTAGGTATACAATCATATTGTCAGTAAAGAGAGTTTAACATCTTCTTTTCCTGTTTAGATGCCTTTTATTTCTTTCTTCTGCTTGATTGCTCTGGCTAGGACTTCCAGTACTATGCTGAATAGGTATGGTGAGAGTAGGCATCCTTGACTTGTTCCAGTTCTCAAGGGAAATAGTTTCAGCTTTTGCTCATTCAGTATGATGTTGACTGTGGATTTTTCATAGATGGCTCTTACTGTTTTGAGGTATGTTCCTATGATGTCTAGTTTGTTGACAGTTTTTGTCGTGAAGGGATGTTGGTTTTTATTGAAAGCTTTTTCTGCATCTATTGAGATGATCATATAATTTTTGTTTTTAATTCTATTTATGTAGTGAAGAACATTTATTGATTTGTGTATGTTGAATCCATCTTCTATCCCAAGAAGAAAGCATACTTGATGATGGTGAATTAACTTTCTGATGTGTTGCTGGATTCAGTTTGCTAGTATTTTGTTTAGGATTTTTGTGTCTATGTTCATCAGGGATATCCACCTGAGGTTTTCTTTTTTCATTGTGTCTCTGTCAGATTTTGCTATCAGGATTATGCTGACTTTGTAGAATGAGCTATAGAGGAGTCCTTTCTTTTTGATTTTTTTGGAATAATTTCGGTAGGATTGGTACCAGTTTGTCTTTGTACATCTGGTAGAATTTGACTGTGAATCCATCTGGCCCAGGGCTATTTTTGGTTGGGAGACTTTTTATTACTAATTGAGTTTTGGAACTCATTATTGCACTATTGAGGTTTTCGTTTTCTTCCTGATTGAAAGATCAAGATTTCTCCTGATCAAAATCCTGGGAGGTTGTGTTTCTAGGGATTTATCCATTTACTCCATATTTTCTAATTTGTGTGCATAAATGTGTTCCTAATAGTCTCTGAGGATCTTTTGTATTTCTGTGGAATTGGTTATAATGTCCCCTTTGTCATTTCTGATTGTGCTTGTTTGGATCTTCTCTTTTTCTTTTTTAATCTAGCTATCTATCCATCTTGTTTATTCTTTCAAAGAGCCAAGTTTTGGTTTCATTGATCTTTTGTATGGATTTTTGGGTCTCTTAGTTCTCCTGTGATTTTGGTTATTTCTTATCTTCTGCTGATTTTGGGGATGATTTGTTCTTATTTTTCTAGTTCCACCAGATATGATGTTAAGTTGTTAATTTGAAATCTTTCTGGCTTGTTGATGTAGACATTAGCACTATAAATTTTTAGGCCAGGTGCATTGGCACATGCTGTAATACCATCACTTTGGGAGGCTGAGCTGGGCAGATCACTTCAGGTCAGGAGTTCGAGACCAGACTGGCCAACATGGTGAAACCCCAGCTCTACTAAAAATGCAAAAATTAGATGGGCATGGTGGTAAATGCCTATAGTCCCAGCTATTTGGGAGGCTGAGGCAGGAGAAGTACTTGAATCCTGGAGGTGGGGGTGGCAGTGAGCTGAGATCACATCACTGCCCTCTAGCCTGGGTGACAAAGTGAGACTCCATCTCAAAAAGAAATATATTATTTTTTCTCTTTGCATTTCAGTTTGAGAAATTTATATTGACTTGTCTTCATGTGCACTAATTTTTTCTTTGGCTCTGTGAGTCTACTGATTTTATTATCAAAGGCATTTTGATCAGTGTGGTTTTGATTTTTAGCACTTCCTTTTGACTTTTTCTTAAGAGTTTCCATCTTTTTGCTTACATTATCCATCTTGCATGTTGTTTGCTTTTTTCCATTAGAGTCCTTAACATAGTAATCATAGTTATTTAAAATTCTTTATCTGATCATCCCAACATCTGTGTTTTATCTGAGGGTCGTTCTCGTGATGGCTTTGTCTCTTTAGACAAAGAGTATTTCCTTGTGTTTCTTTTGTGTTTTTCCTTGCTTTGCACGCGTTGTAATTTTTTTTTGTTGAAAGCTGAATATGTCGTGTTTGGTAATAAGAACTGAAGTAAATCATCTCTGGTGTGAGATTTTTACGTCAGTCTGGGTAGCAGTTGGACTGTGCTTAATGTTTGTTGTTAACTATAGGTACAAGAGGCTTCACGTTCTTCTCGTGTCTGTTTTTGTCTCTCCTCTTGGCTTTGGAGCTTCTCTGTTTATTCGGAGAGTATGTGTCTTAAACTCTTTTCTCTGTCATCCACTCTTTTTATACTGGAACCTTGTGGTAGGTTGTGGGGAAGTAAAATTTTCTATAATGTTGTGATTAAGTCTCCTTTAGTGGGTCTGTGTCTATGGGCTGTGACCTTTCCGGGTGTTTCCATCTCTCCCCCCATGGTATAGTTCCTCCACCTACCTACCCCATGGCTGCAGCATTACCAGTTTATGTTCCTGGAGCCCTGGCCCCTTTGACCATGCTTTTTCCCCCCTTAGGTGATACAGGAGTTAGAGGGCCAGAGTGGGAGGAATTTTATTCAGGTGCCAATGCATGCCTGTATTTTTAGTAGAGCTGGGGTTTCACCATGTTGGCCAGTCTGGTCTCGAACTCCTGACCTGAAGTGATCTGTCCAGCTCAGCCTCCCAAAGTTATGGTATTACAGGCATGCGCCAATGCACCTGGCCTAATGGGATGAGGCTCTGGCAAGGTCCTTTGTTCTTGGAGAGTAAGTGCTTGTTATGCAGAAGGCTCTGAGTATATTTCACCATCACTCAGAGCCATTACTCAGGGTCTCTTTCCCCCACCCCTAACCAGGGCCACAAAAAGATCTTTCTCAGGTTCCAAAAAGAGAACATGGTAGGGTTCCTGGAGGGTAAGTTCATAAAAGTGTGAGGCCTATCATGGGTACAGCCCAGAAGTTTCTCTCTCCTTGTGCTAGTCCACACTGTCTTCAGCAGTTCATCCAAATTACCATTTAAATGTTCCTCTTAGTTTCTGCCTCCAGTGACTTCTGCTTCAGGTAAATAGATCTTAGAAACTAAGATTTTAGTTTCCAGAGATCTGTATTTCTCTGGATACATCAGTCTCTTCTCTTCATATTTTGATGTTTTCTCTGACCTGTATTCTGATGTGTCCAAGAAAAGCGTTGATTTTTACTTTGTCCAGCTTTGACTTATAAGGGAGGAAATGATGTATTCTAAACTCTTTACATGTCAGGGCTGAAACTGGAGCCACATGTAGGTTTGTGAAAGTACATCAGGTAAGACGTTTATGTCCTAGAATGAGGGTGGTCTAGTGGATTGCACGGGCATGACATTAGAAGATTTAGATCTGGCTTGAGGGAGCTGTCACTGACTCAGGAGACATCCTTATTTGTTAGATGGGAGTTGCTGAATCCAACACAGTGTCGTGAAAGAACAAATTTGACAACGAGAAGTGTTACAAGGTCTTTCTGTCAGTGTTAAGACGGCCACACTTCACTTCCCTGGAGCCAATGCCTCTGGTGTGGCAGAAAGAAGGCTTCAGCTTTCTGTGGCATTTGCTTTCTTGGCTATCCTTCCTGTCTTTTCTGACTTGCTCCCTTGTCAGGTAGTCAGCCCTACATTTACTAAAAAAGCAGTAACCTGGTACCAGGATTCTTTCAGGCTGCCTCTCTCTTTCTGTCTTTCTCTCTTTTTCTCTTTTTCTTTCTCTCTTCCTCTTGCTGTCTCTCTCTTTCTTATACTCACTCACTTACTCTCTCTGTCTGTTCAGCATTGGACTCTGGCCATCAGAAACATGCATTCTGTCAGTTTAAAAGGGAGTTGACAGGAATCATTGTGAAAACACACTTGTTCTGGAATCTGGGCTCGTGGAATTTGCTCCTGTGGACATTCCCTGGACCCGGAGTGATGCCAAAGTAAGGCAAGGCCACAAGCAGTCCCACTTTGCCTGACCTTTCCTCACTCCATGCCTGTGGGCCTCGGAGAGCAGCTGCGGAGGATTGGGTGATTTCCAAAGTCAGCTCCTGAGAGCGGGTTGCCAGGGAATTCTCTTGAACAGGGCTGTCCAAGGGATGGACACATTTCCTGGTCCTGAAGCAGAGAAATTAGAAGCAGAAATAGGCATGGAAAGATGCTCTGCCCAAAATAAGTGCCCCCTTTCTTCCCCAGGAGTTGAATAACAGTTCTCTTTCATTTGGGTGTATTTTACTTTTAAAAGCTTAATTTAGTCATTTTTAACAACAAAGTAGAATAGTTCAGAGATTTATAAAAACAGCAGCAATAACAACAACAAAAACCTTCGCTGCAGTGTTTGCTTTTCCTGCAGGCCCTCCTGGTGAGGCTGCTCTTTGAAGCACTTACACAGGTTCTCACAACTCTGCTTGGGCCACCTTCCCAAAAGCAATGGCCTTTTAGACCCCCAGGTGACCCAATCGCCCCCACCTTCTTCATTCTCCTGATCCGTGTCATTATCCCACTTACTTCTCCTCAAGGTAGGAAAAGGGCTGTGGGATGAGCTTGTTGATGTCATTCAGGTGAGCAGCAGACTCCCTTTGTGTCCATGTGAGGAGGTGAGGACATAGGATGGCTCCTTCACGTGTTTTGGGAATAAGTGTGGACTCCTTTTCACTTTTGGGGAACCTTGCCCAGTTTCCTGGGAAGAGTTGGGATAAGAACAGATCCTAGGGATGCTGATAGGTCCATCTTCAGTTGGGGTCTTACCAGCTCAGGACTTGTCCCAGATAAAGCCTCTGGGGAAGGAGGTGTGGTTCTTTTGCTCCCTCTGCTTTAAAGCACATGTTCTGAAAATCCCATTGGCACCTTCTTCCTTTTCAGTCCTTTTGCCTCCTGTGGACATGAATTGCCTTTGTGTATTTGTTTATGTGATTTTTTTTTAGGGTTTAGGGCTTGCTATTCTCTTGTGCTAGGCTCTAACCAGGGGCCTTGATCGCTAATCATTACTGCATCTTTGGGGTCTAATATACTTCGCAACACATAGTAAATTCCTGAGTACCTCAGTGGCATTGTTTTAATTTAATCATCACACAATTTAACAGCCTAGGAATAGCTCTATCACTATTCCCATTTTACAGATGAAGAAGTTAAGACCTTAAACCACTCACCCAAGTCCCCCAACTGGAAATATAGATCTGAGAGTTTGATTCTTAAGCCCATGTTTTCAATGGACATCCAATAAATCCTCCTGCTAAGCGAGGGGAGTGAGAGAGAAAATGAACACAACATGTGATAGTATGAGAACTCAACAGGAAGAGAAAGACAAAATATACCTGAAGGACCAGGAAAAAGGAGGGCTTAAAAATATATTTCAGGCAAAACTTTCTGGAAGACCATTTCAAGTGGCAAGCACCTACTCTGAAACACTTTTGGTCAGACTGCTCGCGTTAATATTCATTTTGGCGAATCAGAGTTAGAAACTTTTGTCTTTTGGCAATCACTGGAATTTTGAAAAAGTTCTGTAAGTGGATCTAAAGATTTGATAGTTTATTTCAATGAAATTTTTTTGGGGGTAAAAATGTGGGTTAACAGTCTATTTCAAATTTGTTTGACATTGCAGTTGTTAAGTGATACTTTACCAGCTAGAATTCAATTTGCTTACGTAGGGGAAGGGTAGGCACTGTCATTTTTTGAGCCTGCATTGTATGCCAGGCCCTTCACATTGAACCATGTGAGGACATCTTTGAAGACAGATTGTATCTCCTCCCTTGCTTGACTGACTCCTACAGTGCTCAGTAAGTGGCTGGGGTTGAGAGGTCCAGAAAAAATTCTGACTTCTACCTTTGGTAATACCAGGCAAATCTTGTGATCTTTGCAGGGCACCATTTTATTCTGAAATGAAGGAAGGTGGGGGAGGTAAGGTAGATGGATCTTTAAGGATTCTTCTGGGTTAAAAGTTCAGAAAGTCTATGATTCCAGATGGGTGTTCTCGTCCTTCTTTCACAGTCCTTTCTCTTTAGGAATCATGGAAGGGCCAGAGAGGCAAAAGCACTGTTCAGCTAACACCTGCACAGCCTGGCTGACAGGTGGGCCCTGAGAATGAACAGCGTCTGTGTGCGCTGGCCAAGTGCTGAGCCTGCAGCCTGCAGCTGGCCTTCTTGGCTTCTGTCGACCCCTTGGCTGCCTGAGTCTCCGGCAACTGTTCAATCGTTTGCTTTTTCCCCTCCGAAGAGACAGTCAAGGGTGCTGGGGGGCTTGTTGCTTTGGGAATTCTGCCACGTTTACAAATGCCTTGTAACCCTTATTGAGTGACAGATTTATTTGACAATTTTTGATAAGTGGGTTGTTTGCAACTTGCTGACGGAGGGAATTATTTGTAATTCCAACTTGAAAGGCTGGCCATCTGAAAGCCATGACTAAGTGAGCGCATGTATTAAAAGGTCATTCATAGTTGCTTAACATCTTGTCATATATCATCTTCTGATCTCTCTGTTTTTATTGTTTTGATCTCAAAAAAGAAACTTTAAAAAATGTGAGATGTGGAAATCGGGAAGTGACAGAACTATTTGTGGTCCCCGTAAGCAGCTGACCTACTTCAGTGACAAATGTTATAAACATGTTGTGTTAAAAGCCCAATCTCTTGCTCTCAATTCTGATTACTTGGAATTCACTGAACTTGAGGAACCCTGGATTTTGTTTCCTGCTGGGATTTGGTAATAGCGACATTCTGACTTGGCAGAGTGAGAGCCACTCTGCTGAGTCACGGTTCTCTTAACTTCGTCCAGGTCTCTACAAATCTAAGAACTAGAATTTGGTCACTTTGCAGGTGTCTGGAACTGTTCCCAGTGCCTATTGCTGAGTTAGGAGACTGACCATAAACTTTTTGCTTTAAAGAAATGCAAAGCACGTTCTTGTCTCCCACCAGGGTGCTGCTTCTGAAAATATAAGTGTTTTATGTCCTGTACTGTTAAAGATTGGTTCTGAGGCTAGCTGAGCTCTAAGCAGTTTATATGGATTTTTCTCATTTAATCCCCCAAAATACCCTTTGGAGATAATTGCTATTACTGGTCCCATTTTCAGGTGAAGGCTGCTTAGCTAACTTGGCTTAAGTCATTCAGCTAGTAAACAACGGAGCTGAGATGTAAAGCCTGGGAGGTCCGATGCCAGGACCTGTGTTATTATCCATGATTCATTCTAAGTTAAAATGACTCTAGTTCTTGGCCACTTATATCAGGAAGCCACCTGGGATATGTGTACAACTGGCCATGGTTAGTGGAGAGGGAGCATGTGGTAAAGACCATCAGATGGAAGAAGGGAGCGACCCAGAGCAGCTTCTTCTGAGTTACTGGAGAACCAACCAATCTACCTACCGACCTAAAAAATCAGGGTGAACTCACCAAGACATAGCATAACTTTTTTGTAGACAAAGTACATTAGTTTGGGGTTCAAAGACCCCCAAATAATATGAATATCTTGTCTCCCCCCAAAAAATGGACAGAAGGGAAGAATAAGATTTCAGAGGTGGAAGCCAGGCTATAGACTAAGAACAAAGCTGTGGGCTAGGCTCATGCCTATAATCACAGCACTTTGGGAGGCAAAGGTGGGCAAATCACTTGAGGTCAGGAGTTCAAGACCAGCCTGGTCAATGTGGTGAAACCCCATTTCTACTAAAAATATAAAAATTAGCCGACATGGTGCCTAGAATCCTAGCTACTAAGGATGCTGGAACCTGGGAAGTAGATTGTGCCACTGTGCTCCAGCCTGGGTGACAGAGCGAGATTCTCTCTCAAAAAAAAAAAAAAAAAAAAAAAAAAGAACAAAGCTGTGAGGGGCCATTGACGTCAATGGCTGACTCTTTTCCCCTGAAAGATAGAAACTTCTATTGAAATATATTTTCAAAGGCCTCAGTCAAACAGTGCCTGAGAAGAGAAAAATGGAAAGGTAATGATGACAAATCAATTAACGCATCAATTCATGGGTTTACCAAAGACAGCTAAAGAATAATGTCGTGTGTGTAAACTTGCTTAAAATGTAAACAATTTAAAAACACAACAAAAGAGGAATAAAACAATAGAAGGTTTATCAGATATAATTCTTTCATGTGTCATCAAAAGGAGTAATGCTTTTTGTAATTAAACCAGGCTTGGATATCTGTTCAGGTTAGCACATATAGATGTAGCTGGTTCCTTTTAACTGCTTTTCAATATTCTACAATGTGGATATGTAATTTTTTGTTACCTCTTTACCACTTGACCATTGAGGTTGTTTACTTCTTTGCTGGTACAACCAATGTTGCAAAGAACATTTTTTTTTTTTCCTTTTTTTCAGTGTACTAAGTTCTGGGATATATGTGCAGAACGTGCAGGTTTGTTACACAGGTATACATGTGCCGTGATGGTTTGCTGCACCCATCAACCCGCCATCCAGTTTTCAAGCCCTGCATGCATTTGGTATTTGTCCTAATGTTCTCCCTCCCCCTGTCCCCAACCCCCTGACAGGCCCCAGTGTGTGTGATTTTCCCCTCCTGTGTTCATGTGTTCTCACTGGCAAAGAAAATTCTTAGTGCATGCCTCCAAGGATGGCCATTGCCCTTGGAGAGACCCTGCTGTGGGAACAGAGCTGATTGATGTTCCAGCTGCCACACCTCTGGATCCATTACAGCCAGGCCACATTTCTGCCATGCTGCTCCCAGCCAGTGACAGCGTGGCAGCGGTACTGTAACTGGGCCCGATATGTGATTCGAGGGCAATTTTGGCTGGACTACTGCCCATCGACCTGGCTTAAATTTTCTCAGAATTGTTCTCTGCTCTGAAGCACTTACTACTTAATCTTTCCTTCCCTCTCTCATAGATATCAGGTCTTTATCATAGCCTGAAGTGTCTTCCTGCTTTCTTCCACTCCTTTTCCCTTTATTCTTCATAGATATTTCTCCCAATAAATCATTTGCTTATCCAGTTTTATCTTGGCACTTACTTCTCAGAGGACTTGCACTGAGGTACCCCTGGACATGTTGGTCAGCATTTCTCTAGAATAAAACTTGGAGAAATAGTTTTGGGGCTATAAAGTATATATACATATCTGTCCACATGTTTCCTTAACTTTTTATTGATATATGTATATACATACATATATATATATATATATGAAGTGCACGTATTAATAAGCAGCTCAACAAATTTCACAAACTGAACATATCCATGAAGCCAGCACCCAGATTATGAAACAGAACATTACCAGCCTCTCAGAATCAGAAACCTCCTTTTACCCCCTTCTGATTCAGGGCAGGCAGCCTCCAAATTGGGGCTTAGCCTGGGAGGGTTCTTGGCTTTGCCCAGGAAAATACTCAAAGGTGAGCCAGTGGTGTTAGGCAGGAATCTTTTGTTGAATGGCACTGCTCCTTGTGGCGTAGAGGAAACTCATAGGCAATGCACCCAGAGTCAGCAATGTATGGGCTCTTGACAACCGTATTTATACCCACTTTTAATTATATGCAAATTAGAGTAGTTTAAGGCAAATTGAAAGTATGGGTAGAACTTTCTTGAAAAGGGGCAGTAACTTCCAGATTGTTGCCATGGAAAGGTGTGGTAACTCCCAGGTTGTTGCCATGGTATTTGTAAACTGTCATGGTGCTGGTGGGAGTGTCCCATGCTAATGAGCAATGAGGGAAGCTGGGGATTACTGTCATTGCCATCTGCTGATTTTGGCCAGTTTCTTCACATTATCCTGTCTGGACCAGATCCTACTTTGGTCAACACAGTTGTGACTAGAAAACAAATCTCCTACCTCACTTCCAGTCATTTCCCACCTCCCCAAGGCTACATCTGACTCTTAACACCATAGATTAGTTTTGCCTGTTCTTGAGCAAATTATACAATCATACAATCTGTTTTAAAATAATACAAGGTGTATTCTTTTAGTGCTGGCTTCTTTTGCTTAACATTATGCTTGTGAGATTAACTCATGTTCATTTATCATTGCTGTGTAATATTGTGTGATGCGACTAAACAGTTTATTCATTCATTTTTTACTGTTACTGTAATTTCCAGTTTTTGGCTACTAAAAACAGTGCTGAAATGAACAACCTTGTACAAGTCTTGGTGAACATATGCATGCATTTCTGTTGAGTGTGTGCTTAGATGTGGAATTGCAGGCTGTGCTTTAAATCTAGCTGGGTATAGTGGCAAATGCCTGTAATCCCAGCTGCTTGGGAGGCTGAGGTGGGAGGATCGCTTGAGCCCAGGAGTTCAAGGCTGTAGTGAGCTGTGATCATACCACTTCTATTCAGCCTGTGTGACAGAGGAAGACACTATCTCTTAAAAAAAAATCAGAGCCTTACTTGCCCAATGTTTAGTGTTAAATACTTGAAAACAAACCCAAACTATTATATCAACCAGGGTCCAAACGAGATAGAAAGCACACAGTGATTTGAACCCGGAAACTTTTGTATGAAAAACTATTAACTATAACAGAAGGTTGACATAATGAGGATTGTCTGGTAAAAAGTAAAGAGACCTATAAAGAATGCAAGAATTGGCTGGGCGTGGTGGCTCATGCCTGTAATCCCAGCACTTTGGGAGGCTGAGGCGGGCAGATAACGAAGTCAGGAGATTGAGACCATCCTGTGAATGGTGAAACCCTGTCTCTACTTAAAATACAAAAAATTAGCTGGGTGTGGTGGCGGGTGCCTGTAGTCCCAGCTACTCAGAAGGCTGAGGCGGGAGAATGGCATGAACATGGGAGGCGGAGCTTGCAGTGAGTGCCACTGCACTCCAGCCTGGGTGGCAGAGCGAGACTCCATCTCAAAAAAAAAAAAAAAAAAAAAAAAGAATGCAAGAATAGCAGATATGAGAAGTAGCTTCTATTCGTAGATAGCACTCCCAAGAATGTTTCTTCCTCCCCTCAGGGAGGATCCAATCTTATTGGGCAGACAAGGCCATGGCTTTCTGCGTGGTGAGAAAGTTGACTGAGATGTCATGACAGTGGAATTTACTGGAAATCATCCCTCTGAGATGCTGGGTATCCATAGAGAGGTCCCTGGTAGTGTTGAGTAAACTGCCAGCCACTGGGTGCTGCTATTGCTACATGCTGAAGAAATCCTTCACTTCAGAAGCCAGACACTGGAGCTGCCTCACACCATAGAAGCTGGGTAGGCAAAGCATATAAGACCTGAAAGAGAAAAACTCCTTCCTCTTATGTCCCCCCTTCTCTCCCATTCCCTCTACTGACAAGACTTAATATCATGCCAGCTGATAAAGGAGAAATATTTTCAGGGTCTAGCTCAATTTTTGCAGAGCAGGCAGTGAAAGATGAATTTAGAGCTGAGAGACCTCAAACTGATAACTGGCACACCATTATCTATGATAAACAGATATACAGTAGAAATGGCATTTCCCATTTCTGTTAAATATTGTCCACTGTCAATAAACATGCTACAGTGTGTTTTGAGGAACAGCTTTCTAGAAAGTATTGATGTTATTGTATGTGGTCTGGCTGTGGGAGTTGGGATACTGGACAAATGGTTATTGTGACTTATTTTGCTTATTTGCTTCACCAGCTTTGAATTTCTTGGCAAATCCTAATGGAAACTCACCTATGTAATGGACCTGAATTTGACTACACAAACTTGGGTGTGCAAGACAGGCATGTCATGTTATTTTTCAAGAATCAATTTAAATCTGTATCTGATTCCTAATCTTTCTGAGCTACTGGGATAGTACATCTCATTCATTATTGGAGTTTCCCATCTGCCCCCATCCTCAGGTATAAGCCTCAGGTATTATCCATCAGGTATAAGCATTAGAGCAGACATTTGCAGAGAATCCCATGGTATCCATTAACAAGCTCATGGTTTAAGTGCACATTGTATTTTAAGAGTGGACATCCTTTCTGTGGAAATGAGAATCTTTGTGGAACCCTGGTGCTTTGGTCCAGTTGTACTGGGGGCACAAAGTAGTCATTTCTCCTGAGATCCTGCCTCCAGCTTGAGGTGTGGCAAAGAAACACCAACTAATTTCTCATTCTAAAGCTTGGATAACCTCACTCCTTTTCTCTCTGCTTCTGCTATACTGTATCGAAGGCACTTATTTCTCCCCCATTTTGCCAGTAACCTCAGACTTTTAAAAACAGAGGGCAAACAGGGAGATGTTCTTATATACCTTTTTGTGTTGAGTCCAGAAAATACATCCTATCTGATTCTTCGATAAAGAAAACACAATATCTAAATACTTTTTCCTAGCACACTTATTTCTATGTTTAGTCCCTCTTCCAGGATAGCAGATGTGATATGTGTAATCCCTTCTTTAAGCTTCAACAACATATCAAGAAAGATGAAGAGGTACGAAGAGCCATTATACCAGGCAGGGTTCTTAGTTGCCATATTAGTTAGTTTAGTTGCTATGTAGCAAATTACTCCAAAACTTAGTGGCTTTGTATGACAATCATTTATTATTTTTAAAAAATGTGTTGACTAGCTGAGAGGTTATTCTAGTTTAGTTGAAATCATTCCCATGCCTGAAGTCAGTTATGTTTCTGATGGCCATCTCTTCTGATTTGGGCAGGACTTTCTTTACATGTTTGGGGTCAACTAACTGTAGGCTAGTGTAGGTTGATCTTGGTTGAGCCAACAGGCTATCTTGCATAAGGTCTCTCATCCCCAAGTAGGATAACTTTGGCTAGTTCTTATGGTAGGAGCAGAGATCCAAGAACAAGAGTACAAGTATGAAAGCCTCTTGTGGCCTAGGAGCAAGCACACCACTACTTTCACCACATTCTACTGGACAAAGCAAGTTACAGGGTGAAGGAAAACAGACTCACTCTCTTGATGGGAAGAGCTTCAAAATCAAATTGCAAAGGGTATGGATTTAAGAATTAATTGGGGCCACCAGTGCAATCAATGTACCACAGTTACCAACAACAGAATTCACTCTGCCTAGTTCAAGCAGAAAAGGGTGTTTGCCTCCATATTTCCTTTTCTTTTTCTTTTTCTTTTCTTTTTTTTTTTTATTTTGAGACAGAGTCTCACTCTGTCACCCAGGCTGGAGTGCAGTGGTGCTGTCTTGGCTGACTGCAACCTCTGCCTCCCAGGTTCAAGTGACTCTCCTGCCTCAGCCTCCTGAGTAGCTGGGATTACAGGCACCTGCCATTGTGCCTGGCTAATTTTGAATTTTTAGTAGAGATGGGGTTTCACCATGTTGGCCAGACTTGCCTCCATATTTCTAAATATCAAGAATATACAGCTCCATCTTGATTTTTTTTTTTTTTTTTTTAGTTGTAGGTATTATCTGCTCATTTTCTACTGCGGAATATGATTTAAGCTATCAAAGTCTCTCTTACGTGCACCCTTTTATACATATGTGCATGTGTGCACACACATTTTCCTGTCCTTCAAATACATATAACATAATTTTTGGTTAGCTCAAGAGTATTTGTATTATTGATACCCAAGTGTTATGGGTTGAACTGTGTCTAAAACTCAGATGTTGAATTCCTAACCCTCAGTAATCACAATGTAACCTTCTTTGGAAATAGTCTTAACAGAGGCAATGAGGTTAAAATGAGGTCATTTGGGTGGACCCTAATCCAATCCAGTGTCCTTATGAAAAGGGGAGATTTAGAGACAGGCATGCACACAGGGTGAATGCCATGTGAAGACTAAGGCAGAAATTGGAGTGATGCTTCTACAAGCCAAGGAATGTCGAAGATTGCCAGTGAACATCAGAAGCCAAGAGAGAGGAATGGAACAGATTCTCTCTCATAGTCCTCAGAAGAGACCAGCCCTGCTGACACTTTAATACTAGACGTTTAGCCTCCAGGAATATGAGACGATATTTTTGTTGTTTAAGCTACTCGATTTATGGTACTTTGTTATGGCAGTCCTAGCAAACTAATACATAAAGCCATATAGTATATGCTATTATTATGCTTCCTTTCTTTAACTACTTTTTTTTTTCTGGATATTAATCATTCTTTCTCTCTCTCTCTTCCCTTACTTTTCTATATATCTATTACCGATGCATCCCAAACTCCCACCTTAAGTGTATATCTCTTTTCAATTTATTAGAAAAAGATTAGATCACCACTCAATGTCCTCTTCTTCCCTTGGAGCTGTCCCTTCTGGAGTTCTTTATCTTTGTGCTCCACCTTGACCTTGTTGATTTCTAGAACTGTCACTTAGCTGATGTTCTGGAATCTCCCCGCTTTATTTTTTGAGACAGAGTCTTACTCTGTCACCCAGGCTGGAGTGCAGTGGTGTGAACTCTGCTCACTGCAAGCTCCGCCTCCCAGGTTCACACCATTCTCCTGCCTCAGCCTCCCAAGTAGCTGGGACTACAGGCACCTGCCACCACGCCCGGCTAATTTTTTTCTATATTTTTAGTAGAGACGGGGTTTCACCACGTAAGCCGGGATGGTCTTGATCTCCTGACCTTGTGATCTGCTCAACTTGGCCTCCCAAAGTGCTGGGATTACAGGAATGAGCCACCGTGCCCGGCCAGAATCTCCCCTTTTAAACTCATCTTGGGGATTCTCTTTCCCTACCTCTTGTGTTGGCCCCCATGTTTTCCTAATTCCATGTGTTTGTTTCTAAGAAAAAATAGAGCAAGGGAGGTAAATTATTTGAAACCCTAAATATTTGAAAGTGTCTTTATTTTAACTACACATTTGATTGATAGTTGTTTTTTTGTGCATAATAAATTACCCCCCAAACTTGAAGTAACTAAAAATAACAAGCATTTATTATTTTCTAGTTTCTGTGATCAGGAATCTGGCTGTGTTCTCTGGCTGAGAGTGTCACACAGGCTGCAGTCAGAGTCAGCAAGGGTTGCAACCATCTCAAGACTGGCTTGAGGGAGGATCTGTTTCCAGGCTCACTCGTGGTGGTTTTCAGGATTCCGTTCTTTATAGGTAGTTGGTATGAGGGCCTTAGTTTCTCACTGGCTGTTAGTTGGAGGTCTCTCTCCATTCTTTGCCACATGGGCCTCTCCAAAGGGCAGTGACCAACATGGCAGCTGGCTTCCATTGGAGTGAGCAAGTGAGAGAGAGAGGACTAGCAAGAGGAAGCCAGAGCCTTTTTGTAGCCTAATCTCAGAATTCACAGTCCAACACTTTTGCTGTCCCCAGTTCATTAGAAGTGACTCACTAGATGTCACAATAAGCCTGGGCTGCCATACCAAAACACCATATACTGGGAGGTTTAAATAACAGATTTTATTTACTCAAAGTTCTGGAGGCTGGAAGTCCGAGATCAGGGTGCCAGCATGGTTGGGCTCTGGTCTGGGCTCTCTTCCTGGCTTGCAGACAGCTGCCTTCTTGGGAGAGAATTCTGTAGTGTCTCTTATTATAGGGAGTTAATCCTATCAGATCAGGGTCTCTTATGCCTTCATTTAAATGTAATTACTTTTTTTTTTTTTTGAGGCGGAGTCTTGCCCTATCTCCCAGGTTGGAGTGCAGTGGCATAATCTCGGCTAACTGCAACCTCCGCCTCCCAGGCTCAAGCAACTGTCTTGCCTCAGTCTCCTGAGTAGCTAGGTCTACAGGCATGTACCATCACACCAGGCTATTTTTTGTATTTTTTAGTAGAGATGGGGTTTTGCCATGTTTGCCAGGCTGCTCTTGAACTCGTGACCTCAGGTCATCCACCATCCTCGGCCTCCCAAAGTGCTGGGATTACAGGCCTGAGCCATGGTACCTGGCCTAAGCTTAATAGTTCTTACTCCAAATATAGCCACACTGGGGGGTTAGAGCTTTAATATGTGAGTTTGTGGGGACACACTTCAGACCATAGCATTAGGGTCCTGCCTATATTTCAAGGGAAAGAGATTACACGTGGTCATGAATACCAGGAGGCAAAGAATAACGAAGGCCATTTTTGAGGATGCCCACCACAACTGCAGTATAAAATTCTAGATAGAAAAACACTGTTTTTTAGATTTCGTTGTTGCTATTGATAAATCTAATGCTATGCTGTCTTTAGTCTTTTGATATGACCATCTCTTTTTCTCTTTTGGAAATTTCTTGGTCCACAAAGTTCTGAAAATTTGTGGTGATGCACCTTGGCATGGGTCTGTTTTCTTCCATTTTACTTGATGCTCAGGAGACCTTTTCCATGTGGAAACTCATATCTCTATATTCTGAGAAATTTCCTGAATAATCAGGAAATATTTGATTATTTTCTTTCCCCTGAACAGATAAATTTTCTTATTTTTTATCTACATTTTTCTATCGTTTTGTTTTGTTGTCTGGGAGATTTCTTCATATTTGTTGATTTTTAAAATTTCTGCTTAGTTTTAATTTCTAAGACATCCTTTATTTTACTCCCAAGTGTTTCTTCTTATAGACTCCTGTCTATTATGGATGCTATAATAGCTTCTCTTATTTATGATAATTTTCAAGACAGTTCATAGAAAAACATTCTTTTCCTGAACCCCATCCTCCTTTGTCCACATTTCCTCCAGTGCTCTCTTATTCTGTTAATTTATTGTAATCTCATTTTCATGATGGAAGTTTCCTTCAAAGGTGATTCTTGGTTATATAGTGAGTGAGGCGGGGCATGGTAAGGATTGTTGATTGGTGGCCTTCACTGTGGGGTGATCTGATTGGGCTATTTTACTGAAACATCTCTAATCTCTATGTCTCAGTATCTCTAGGTTTATTTTTTCTCATTAGTTGGTTTATTTTCTAAAAATTGTGTTGATTTTTTTAAATCAATACATTTAAATCTGCTTTCTTCAGTAAACAAATTTCAATTCTGCTGAAGAGGGTATAGACAGGCCTGCCTGTATCCTTGTTGCTGAGAAGGGAAGTAGGGGAGCCAGGACTTTTACTCTTTTCTCTGTGGACTTTTCACTCACCGACTCTGTTTTCAACATGGCACCTCACCTTTGGTTGTGCCTGGGCTCTACCAACTTTATGTTCTTTAGAAACTGAACCACTAATCATATGCTATAATCTCTTCTGTTTTCTTTGTCCCTTTGGATTTATGCCTTAGAAATCCTGTTACTACTGTTTTAGGGAGGTTCTGGCCAGCAGCCTCAACATCAGCCTCACTTTCCTGCTAGTAGGCATTTTGACTTCATGCAACCAGCTCTTCTGGAGGCCTATCTTGGTTTTCAGGAGTCTTAAGCTGGGATTTCCATTTCTGTATCAATTAGAGAAACCCTTTATACTTAAGTTTAGCTAAACTGTCCCTCTATATCTCTGCCTCTTGCTAAACTAATGCCAAAACAAGGATGAAAGTGGTTTGGGTGTCTTCAGGTAGTGACTAGAACTAACCCTGGGGCCAAGTGAAATCCACTACAATCAACCATTTGCTTAAACAAGTAGATGACAAATGTTCTTAGGCAGTATGATCTTTAAATCATAAACTACTCCAGAAACAACTAAGAATCTCAGGACACAAAGTTAGTGTTTTCCAAAATTGTGTTTGTCTTCAGATTCTTTTCTTGTAAGCATTGGAACTCATGTTATGAATAGCTATGTCTTATGCCACAGATCCATTTCACTCTCTGTAACCTGAAAGTCCTTATACAGTATCTAAACATGTAAGAGTCTGTGGAAGCCAGGTATGAGATGTTAACTGCTTCTCTTCATACTGCTCTGGAGCAGTATGAGAACAAAAAAGTCCAAATTTTAGCCTCTCAGCTGCTCATTGCTTGCTGTCCCTGTAAATATATGTGAAAATGTTTGCCAGATCATTATGGTGGCTAATCAAATACCACCTTCCCTGTAATTTAATGATTTTCTGTATATATGTAATATTTCTTCTACATTGAAAAATGCTTTATTTTTGTTAATTTTATTGGTAATATATCCTTCTCGGAAATATTAAAACAATATATAAACCACAGTTTTCTAAGGTCTCACTCACTGTCCTGGGATGATTTCCTGGGAAACTTTGTAAATGTATAAAGGCCAATCCTCTTCTACTTCAGCCAGCCAGGGCCTCTGTGCAGTGTCAGCTCTCCAGGTGATTATGATGTACATCATTGTGTGGGAGCCACAGCTTTAGCTCACTGACTTGTATTCTGGGGTTCTAGTTGCAAGACTTTCTCCAGGGAGGACACAGCAGACTGTAAGTACAGTTGATTCTGCTAACTCCCTTTATGCTGATTTCAGCCCCAGTAAATCATCTTGTGATTATGATTCAGCTCCCCACATATATCCAGACAGGTAAAGAATGCAATGATCCTATGGACTCATGCCTTTCCTTTCTCATGACAATGATTTCTCATTGTCAACTGAGAAGACATCCTTGAGCTTGATTAATGTGAGTATCTCATTGGCAATTAGAATGAGAATCCCATTAGAATGCATTAGAATCACCCGGGAAAGCTTCTAAACATCCAAATGGAAGGCCACCCCCAGACCAATTAAATGAGAATCTCTGATGGTGTGATTCAGACGTCATAGTTTTTGGAGCGCCCCAAGTGATTCCCAAGTGGATCCATTCCCACTTTACTGACAAAACCCAGCACTGAGACTGAAGGGGCTGAGGGCCAGGCTTCACTTTAGTATACTCACAAAGGCTATCCGTGTGTCCCTATGAGACTTTTGGATGGACATCCAACTGGCCTTTTCTGGAGAGGAACAATATATTATCCAGATAGTCCTATTGACCAGTCCCCAGAAAGGCTCTGTACAATTTTATGCAATGTTAACCCAAACCAGCTGTATTGGTCAGTGTTCTCTAGAGGAACAGAACTAATGAAATATATATATATATATACACACGAATGAAGAGGAGTTTAAGAATTAACTCACACAATCACAGGGTCCCACAATAGGCCATCTATAAGCTGAGAAGCAAGGAGCATCAGTCTAAGTCCCAAAACTGAAGAACTTGAAGTCCAATATTTGAGGGCAGAAAGCATCCAGCACGAGAGAAAGATGTAGGCTGGGAAGCTAGGCCAGTCTAGTCTTTTCACGTTTTTCTGCTTGCCTTATATTCTAGTTGTGCTGGCAGCTGATTAGATTGTGTCCACCCAGATTAAGGGTGGGTCTGCGTTTCCCAGTCCACTGACTCAAATGTTAACCTCCTTTGGGAACACCCTCACAGACACACCCAAGATCAATACTTTGCATCCTTCAATCAAGTTGACACTCAGTGTTAAACATCACACCAGCTTAGCTAAACCAAAATTTGAACACCTTCACTGTGAGATTTGCAAGCAACTCCAGGGTTTACTTTCCCAAAGAAGTGGACTGAGGGGGATTGGTGGGTGGGCTGGAGTCAGCATCTGCAGGAGGAAGGTTCTGAGGGACAGGAGATGAGAGAGATGGGAGAAAGGCCACTTGAGTTCTTGCATTACAGACCCTCTTTTTTCCTAGAAGGGTACTCCTGAGGCACTGTTCCCATCCTAAAGACTAGCTGACTATTCAGTTATTTGCTCCAAACTGAATTGCAAAGGTGAAAATGAGTTGTGCTGAACCTCAGAATGTGTTTCCAAGTAAGAAATTATCCATTCCAGCCACTTCTGACATGTCCATGTCAGCACTTCCTGTAGTTCCTGTCCCTGACTCTTTTGGTTAGTGCTTTGGCTACTGGGCTGTTGGTTTTAATCCTTCATATGCTACTGATGTCAAAGTCTAATAGGAGAGAATTTCCGAGTGTCCTTGCAGAACAGTAAAAGACGAACAGCTTCCCCAAAGGAGGCCTCCTAGAAACATTAATTTATGAGACAAAACATTCAACTAGAATACAGAGACACAGAAGGAGGATGGAGAAGAGAGGGAGAACGAGAAATAAAGGGGCTATCTAGACTTTAAAACTCAACAATTAGTCTGCTTTTAGCATTAGTAAGATCAGGTTGGGCCAGGAAGTGAGCAATCTCCTTTTCAGTTGAAATGTAAGGAAAAATATCAGGATATAATTTCTGTAGACGAAATTCAACCAAGAGACTGGACTTAGTGCTTCTGATACTAAACAAATCCTGAAAAACAGTCTCAGAAGGCAGCATTGATGGGATAAAATTGAGCACATATGAAATGTTCTCTGAGTGCTAGGACCTGAACACCTTTCTGAAGTTTATCTTTTAAGATTTCTTTCCTCTTGTGCCAGTTTGAAATGACTGTATCTAAAATGAGAGCGATGGCATTCTAAGATTACTCCTCAGTGTTTACAAGCTTTTTGACACATTGGGGTCTCAGATTTCGGCTCTGTGGGCCTTTTTCTCCTTTGGTAAGGAAATGTGAAGTGTAGGTGAATCCACGAAGCAAGTTTGTCCTTGGTGTTTCATGGAAAAGTGTTTTCCAGCAGAGGGCATCCTTACGTAATGAATTTCTCTACCCTCAGAATTATTTGCAGATATTGAAGTGCGTTAGGGAACAGATTTTGCTTTTAAAGACTTTGCAGTTCAGCTTGTTTTTGACAAGTCATTTATATATAAGGTGCTAAAGTGTTAAGAGGACTTGTTCCAATTTTTTTTTTTAAAGTTGGATAAGTGATAAGTTGTACTATTAATGATGATGGTAGCAGATCATAAAATGGTTTAACTAAATTTCTGCTGATTTTATTTACTCATAAATTCAACAAATACTAATTGAGTGCCTTCTGTGTGCAAGACACGGGGTGGGAGTGGGTATATGAGAGTGAGCCTGAATCAAACCTTCCTGGAAAAAAGCTTACAATAGATAAAAAGGATAAGACATAAATGCAGGAAAATAAAATACAAGACTCTCTCTCTCTCTATATATAGTGTGGGTGTGTGTATTCTTACTACAAGCAGTGACTTCTCTAATATTAATTGTTAGTAGTTTTTCATATTTTTTTCCATTTCCTGTTAGATGGCAGCTAGAATATTCAAGTTGTTTTCAAATGTTTTAACTTCTGCCAAAATTGATTTGTTTAGGCTTCCTTTCTCCCTATTTTCAAACTCCAGCTACATTTTAACAGGAAATTAATCTGTACATTGCAATTCTGCCCACAATTTAAAAAATAGATTATTTGGAAAGACTTGTTCATTGTCTTGGTATTCTCTAATCTCTTTCCATTTCTAGTGAAAAGGAGGAATTATTGTAACTTGGCCCTCTTCGACCCAGAGGAAACCTGGAGTGAAATTTGAAAGCGGCAGACTTGCTTAACCTTTTCCTATCAGATTGCTGGCAGTGGAAAGTTCATTAAAAGTGTGTGGGTTGAGTGATACACCATAGGTCTCAGACTGGGCCACAGGCTCTGGGAGATGCATCTTGAGCTCACTTCAGCCTGACGCCACTGGATGAAAGCAAGCAACTCTCCAAGGTCAGTTGCTTTTGTCCCAAGGATGAGACCACTCAGACCCACAAAGGCTCTGTCAGAAGTAGCAGTTTCAGGAGCTTGTTAGTTTGACTGTGTGGCTTGTAGCACCTTCCAGAGGGTGCAGCAGGACAGGGATGAGTCTGTGATGCTTTTCATCTCGGGTTCCACGTCTGGTAAAAGCTCTAGAAGCTGTATCTGAAACTCAGGCTGTACCATGGGAGCTAACTGCTGGACCTTAGAACATAGTAGTAGATTTGGGCTCCTTCAGAGGAAACACAGATATTTTGCTCAGTGGCCTGGTTTGACCACACTTTCTGTAATTGTCCTGCTATAGGAGAGACCAGAATGGCTCTGTGTGCCAAGCATCTTGGGGAGAGTGCCATTTTAGAAGCCAGTTAAGTTTTTCAGTCCTCAGGTCTATTTTCAGTGAGAACATCTATGGCAGATACTGTTAGTGCTCCATCCAGATCCCTTCTACTGGACCAGGGCACATGTCCCCATATGTACAAGTTGATGCCTAATGACTCACAGTTGCTTCTTTCACCAGAGAATTGTCCCTCATTGAAGAAAGTCACCTTGCGGTTTTTTTTTTTTTTTGGCAGAAGCCAAAATTGGAACATCCAGCAATTCAGACAATGACAGACTGAAAATGGGATACAAAGTGTTGGTCCTTTGCCCAAAGGTAGAAACCAATTTTGTGATATTATGCACACTCCAAGGTTCACCATGAAATTAGGCTGAAGGTAAAGTCCAGCTGAGACCACCCCCTCCTTGCGTAACACCACTCCTACTCCATCCTGCTTTTCCCACTCCCCTTTCCCTGAAAGCCCACCTGCAATAGATCACGTCTCAGGCTCTGCTTCTAGAAACCTTACCTGAGACAGCACCTCTTTTTACTTGGTAGGACAAATAGTCCTCTTTACTTTACATAATGTGTTTGTTGTCTATCGGTAGTTGCCACTTCCTCTCTCTTTTAAGAGAATACACTTTATTCGTGTATCAGGTGGCTATGGGCTTCAGTCCGTTCTGGTCCCCAGGGGTGAATCTCGTTAAATTCAAGCCAATTGTGATAGTTTTATTATCATTTCTAGTGAGTGATTTAAGAATAGAATGCGACCCAATTCTTGTCAGTAGTACTGTAGGGAAGTCAGCTGGAGAGCATCTGGACATGTTTCCTTTGATCTTAAAAGGAGAGCAGAGAAAAAGATATGCTTATATTCCTATCTCTGGATATTGTCAAGTGGGAATGTGTTAGCAGAGCTTCAGCAGCCATTTTGTGACTATGAGGGAAATCCAAGATAATCTCAGACTTTGAGGGTTATGATGTGATTGAGCCTTGAATTAACTGATCCTGCAGCTGCTCTACTTTTAGTTATGTAAAATAATGAAAGTTGTATTTGTTTAAACAAATTAGTTGAGTCTGTTGCTATTTGTCAATGACAGTATACTAGATATCTACAAAGCTAGCCTCAAGAAAAGTTACTTTCTAAAGGCCAAGACATATTGAGAATATAGAAGAGAAAAGTAATTTATATTCTGCATTCTATTTTCCTATCATAAAGAGAAGAATGTGCTGGTAAGAATTTGTATGACATTTTGTTTTGACTTACACAGCTGGCTTATTGAATGGGCTTAACTTGATGGAAGCAAAACAGGAAATAGGCTTATTTTCTATCCATTACTGACCTCAGAATTCTCTGTTGCATTTGCCTAGCTTCTCCTTCTCCTAATGGCAGTTTTTCGTTCACTTTTAGCTGTAAGAACAATCTCATTTTTGTATTATAAAATGTAGTCTCAGCTAAACCAATACATTCAATCTTGCATTCAGTTAAAAATGTTACTTTTCTATAGCTCAGGCCTCAAGACTCATGGCTCAGGGTCTGGAAAAGGGGAAGGAATGATGGTTGATCCTTTTAATATCCCATTCCTGTATCCCATTTCCTGAGTCTGTTTTTTTCTTTTTTGTGGGTGCTCAGTGTAGTTCTTACCCGTCGGCCACCATTTTCACTGTGATGACTGGTGCCCAAATGCTGACTCTTTTGTGGGACACATTTATGGGTTCGTTGGGTACCTTCACTGGGGAACTCCTGTGCTTTGCATACCTGAGGCTAGGGATTCACCCTTCGCTTGAGCTTCTGGAACCCCTCCTTATCTCTACTGCGAGGCACATGGATGCCTAAAATTTTCGGTCTCCTTTGAATTAGGCACGGCAATGTGACTGTTTCTGAAATATGAATAATAAACATACATTTCACTTCTGGATGGAAGTATTTAATTGCCAGTGCTTGACTCCCCAGCCCATCTTTTTCCTTAATGGCAAACTGTGAAGACTTGCTTTTGAGATATTGGAGTTGTAAGAAAACAGTCCCTGAGTGACATGGCGCAGAGCCTTCCACAAATCTACCTTAGACATGCTATGTAAGTAAAACCCCGAATCTTTATTTTAAACCACTGAGATTTTCAGGCTGTCTGTTACTGCAGATTTACCTTGCCCATCTTAACTGATACGGTTCTTTGCTTTGGGATTTACACTGAAATTTTGAGACATGAGAAAAAGTCTCATTCAACAGGCTGTCACTCCTATAACTGAAGGGTTTTTTTGGGAATATTTTTATATGCTTCCTGAGAGTACCTATGTCTTAATCTCATAATGCTAAAATATCTTTAATAAATTAATTACCTTTAGCTGTTCTACAAAGAAATCCCATGAGAAAACCTATGAGGATTTCATGGGGGAAGACCGTTGTCATAAAAATCTGGTCTCATGTGGTCTACCTGTTCAGCTTTGACTGCCCCTCTCTCCAGCTTATAACCTCCACACCAAGAAAATCTCAGCATCTACTTGCTCATTTCTTTCTCTGGAAATTTATCCTAACATTTATCTTCCCTTCTTGGAGTTTTCTGTTTCTTTTTGGTCTCACCTCTTCCATGAATTTAAGTCATCTAACCAAATTGTGATATTTATTCAGCATTGTCTTAGACTGAATTCCTCTAGACAGACTCCAAAACAAGAATTCCAGAGCAGGTATTTATTTGATAGGTGATTTTGGGAAATGCCAGCAAAAATGTAGAGAAGCAAGAATGAGCTGGGAAGAGGGCCAGTACAGGGTTCATTAATGAGCAGGTATTGCTCAAGACAACTAGGGCTCAAATCTCGTGGGGACCTCTCAGAGACTGTGTAGAACATGTACCTCAGGGTTGTTCTGCCAAAGAGACAAGGGAGCTTTGGATCTTAATCCACCAGTTCATGACTACAATTGACTGAGGGATGTTCCCAGGGGCATTTATTCCATAATTCTTATTTTTTTTCTGACAGGGCAAGCACAATCTAGTCACAAGACAAAGCCCCCGAGGCAGGTCCATAGGCACTTACAGTAGAAAGTCTGGATCTGAAGGAGAATGGTGAGTTCAGAGAACCTAGCAGCATCTACTACCAGCCATGTCCTGAGTTCAGAGTGCTGGTTCTTTGCCTCAAGTAACTTAAGATTGAGGCAGGCAGGCACCTGTTCACCATACCATAAGGCAGGATGTTATATGTTAACAGAATGACTAAAAATAAACAACATAATAAGCATGAAGGAAGGAGAAATTAATTTTACTTTGAGAAAGCAGAGAAGATGAATTTTGATTTGGCTTTAAAGGGTGGAAAGGATTCAGTATGAGGAGTTTCTTTCAAGTCAAGGGACTAATGTTAGCACAGGTTTGGGTGCTCAGTGTCCGTTTATGTTTTGGGAAAATCGTAAGCAGTGGGTTTGACTGGACAAAAAGTGGTTAAGACGGTGTAGGAAATTGAGGTGGAAGAACATAGGGCCAGATGATGAAGGGCCAAGAGTTCAATCTGTATTATTTTTTGTGATAGAAAGTACAACATTTGTAAAACTTGCAGGTAGATTTAAACTCTTGCCTCTGAATGCTTCAGACAATGCCAGTTCCTTCTATTTGTCTCCTCCACTTCCTCCTCTTAGAGCTCTGGGTTTACCTTTTCTGGTCCCTCTATCTGAATATTTCTTTCTAAATTCATTTAACTGATTCCCCCTTGGCTCATTCCAGGTCCAAGGTTCTGGGTGTTGATCTTTTGCTGGCTTTGTCTCCTAGAGTTGGAGGCAGCAGTGGCCATCTTGGATCTGGCAGGTCAAGGGTCCCATTGTCTTTCAGCCTGCACTTGTGTTTCATCTTCTTCCTGCTCCCGAATGCTCTGTCCTGACATTCTCATTTTCTTTTCCTGTCATGCCATAGCATGAGATAGTCCTTTTATGCCATAGCATGCCATAGCTTATATTAAACTCTTGTTTAATAATGAGAGTGTATAAGTGATTTTAAAGAATGCTTTTGATTCTGTCGTAGCTACAGACTTAGGACAAAATCTGCTTATAACTTCTGGAATATGTTCTTAGTCACAGATTATGTTATTCTCTCATTTTTGAAACGAAGTTTCCTTATCCCCCTTGCAGTGCATACCATGGGGATGTGGCTCACTTCTTTGGTGCCCTGCTGCTCAGACCTCTAGAGGAAGCATGCAGATGGATGGGTTGTGGGGCATGTGGGCTCTGACCCCAGGGCAGCATCTAGGGGTGATATTTACAGCTCCTGAAGCCCCAGTGGGCATGTGTTACAGGGTGCTCTTTTAGTTTTGCTGTCTTTAGGGGGCTTGTGTTAACCAGCTCAATTAGACCCTCTGTCTTATCAAAAGAAAAGAGGGCTTTCTGTATCCCGGTGTTCTTGCCTTAGTGTACCGGAAAAATCAGATCACATGTGAGTGTGGAGAACGAGTGCAAGGTTTTATTGAGTGGAAGTAGTTTTCAGCAGATGGATGGGGAGCCAGAAAGGAGGATGGAGCTGGAAAGTGATTTTCCCCTGGAGTTGAGCAGCTCAGTGACTGGAGTCTCCTCTGACTTTCCCCCGCCAAATTCCCCTCTGTATCCATGTCATTCTGCTGGTCGATGGCCTGCTGGCATCTGCTGGTGTCGGTCAGTTTGTCCTCCTCCTCCTGTGTTCCTCTTGATGTCCAGCTGCCTGTGTGCCCTTCTGCCAGTGTGTTCCTCTCGACGTCCAGCTGCTTATGGTCTGTGCCTACTAGGGTCTTGGGGATTTTTAATAGGCATAGGATGGGGATATGGTGGGCCAGGGTGGTCTTGGACAATGCAACATTTGGGCGTGAAGGCAAGAGTGCCTTTCCTCACCTAGGTCCGTGGGCACAGGCCTGAGGGTGGAACCCTCACCAGGGACTGTGCCCTGCTCGCAGCACTTAGCTGCTCATCTCCTGTATCAGTTTGATGGATTATTGTTTTATATGTTTTATATGTAGTATTTGCAAACAAGATTGATAAATGTATTTACAATAAAATAACTGAAAAAATAAGTAAATAATATGGATTAATTATGCTGAGTGAAGCTGGTACAAAAATAAATTTTTTGTTTTTAACATGCTTTGGTGTTAATGGCTGACATTAAGAGAGCTTTTCTAGTTTCCTAAGCACTGTTCTGTGCCATTTAGATAAATTAACCTTTTAAATAATTATGACAATTATAAGAGATAGCCCTGCTCTTGCCCTCATTTTACAAATAAAGAAATGGAGACAAAGAGAGGTGAAGTAACCTGTCTAAGGTCACACATTTTGGAAGAAGCAAAGTTGAGATTTCAACCATGACACTGACTCAGAGTTCCAGCTGCTTAACACTAGGCTGTAGTGTTGCTCTTTGTGCTGTACTGCAGTGGTTCTCAACGTGTGGTCCTGGGACCAGCAGCATCTGCATCACCTGGGGATCTTTTAGGACGGCAAGTTCTCTGGCTACAGCCCAACTTACTAAATCAGAAATTCTGGGGATAGGGGCGAGCAAGCTGTGTTGAAACAAGCCCTCCGGGGAATCAGATGCATGCCATCGTTTGACAATACCTGTTACACTGCCATCTGTGTTGCAAGTGTTTTTGGATTTACCTTTTAAGTTATGCATCCTTTTGGGAAAGTAGTAGAAACTTACACTATCCCAGCAGCTACATGGGGAGTGAGTTCTATTACCCTTTTTTGAGGTGAGAAGATGCTACAAATAGTCTCCCTAGAACTTTATTTTGTCATGTATAGATTGATAGAACACTCTCTTCCCACCTTCCTGGAAGCCTTGTGGAGGATAGAGGAAATGCCATATGTGATTGGCTTTTTAAATAACAGATGGCATGGATAAAATTTAAAGTCCATGGGTAAGTCATAAAGCTGGACATCCTTAACTGAGGATTAATTATAATTATACTACTGATAACTGAATAGGGCAAAAGTAAGTTCTGTTCCCTCCCTTTTAAGTTGTTAACTTTTGCTGGCATGTTATTTACTGTAGACAGATAAGGGTAGAATAAAGCAATTTTTCACATTCCTTTCACAAAACGTCCAAAGCCATACAGTGAATATAGAGTTACCCCTGGCCTCAAACTGATGAGAAGCAATTTTGCTGTCTTGTTTGATTTTTTTGTCTTTAAAGGCAGGCCTTTTCTGACACCCTAATTTTTACTGATCACCCCCTGGAGTTCTTTATTTCTCTTTGACACATAGAAAAGTTATTTGTTCTCTTCTGCTTTTATCACCTGTCTCTTCAAGTTTTCTTTCCTCCTATCTTTTTGGCATTTTGAAGAACCACTGTATAAAATATTAGGCTTAGGTTTTTCTCTATGCACTCAATTTCAGTTCCTGCAGCAAATACCATATGTGCCAACCTGTTTGATGTTCAACTGCTGCCCATTACCAGATACAGCCTGAGGTAGGGATTACAGTAGTGCTTCTCAAACTTTAATGTTATAAAAGATACCTGGGTAATCTTGTTGATGTTGCAGGAAGTCAGGGACCCCAAATGAAGGGACTGGCTGAAGCCATGGCAGGAGAACATAAATTGTGAAGATTTCGTGGACATTTATTAGTTCCCCAAATTAATACTTTTATAATTTCTTACACCTGTCTTTACTGTAATCTCTGAACACAAATTGTGAAGATTTCATGGACACTTATCACTTCCCCAATCAATACCCTTGTGATTTCCTATGCCTGTCTTTACTTTAATCTCTTAATCCCATCATCTTCGTAAGCTGAGGAGGATGAATGTTGCCTCAGGACCCTGTGATGATTACGTTAACAGCACAAATTGTTCGTTGAGCATGTGTGTTTGAACAATATGAAATCTGAGTACCTTGAAAAAAGAACAGGATAACAGCAATGTTCAGGGAACAAGGGAGATAACCTTAAACTCTGACTTCCAGTGAGCTGGGTGGAACAGAGCCATATTTCTCTTCTTTCAAAAGCAAATAGGAGAAATATCGCTGAATTCTTCTCAGCAAGGAACATCCTTGAGAAAGAGAATGCATCCCTGAGAGGAGGCCTCTAAAATGGCTGCTTTAGGGGTGGCTGTCTTTTACGGTTGTAGACAAAGGGATGAAATAAGCCCCCGGTCTCCTGTAGTATTCCCAGGCTTATTAGGACGAGGAAATTCCCACCTAATAAATTTTGGTGAGACCGGTTGTCTGCTGTCAAACCCTGTCTCCTGATAAGATGTTATCAATGACAATGAGTGCCCGAAACTTCATTAGCAATTTTAATTTCACCCCATCCTGTGGTCCTGTGATCTCGCCCTGCCTCTATTTGCTTTGTGATATTTTATTATCTTGTGAGGCATGTGATCTCTGTGACCCACACCCAATTGGTACACTCCCTTCCCTTTTGAAAATTGCTAATAAAAACTGGAAACCCCTACTCATTCTCCAAGACCTGGCTAAAATGCCACGTCTTCCATGACTTTCCCCTTCACCTAACTCAAGAAGTCATTGCTCCCTCATTTGTATTCCTAGAGAACTTTATACACCTTCCGTAAGATTTCCATGATGTAATATAGTTATTTGTGTATGTGGGTTGTTTGAGGCTTGGGACCACATCTTGATTTATTTTTCTGTTGTATGCATCTAGCATAATGCCTCTTATATCCAAAACCCTTGAATTTTAGAAACTGATCATGTGTACTTCCTAACACTGAAACAAATCTGCAATCCAATACATGTCTATATCTACGGAGAAATGTATGGATACTCGCACTAAGTGAGCAGTTGGCCTGGTCTCTTCCTAGCTTGTTGACAACTGGATGCCACCGTACAACTGTATTGTATGCTCAGACCTGGTGGTGGCTGACAGGAGCATATTGAAGCATTAGCCCTCACTTCTTCAAATCTATAGAATTGAGTCACTCAAGAAACAGAATGAGATTTCCCAGGTCAAGGAGAAGCTGCATTTTGTCAGATGAATGCCAACATCCAATTCCTTTCTCTTGCGTATCTCCATATGTAGAAAATGTACATTAGTGATGCTTGTGCATCAGGGACAGAAACTGGAGAATTGGGGAGGCCTGAACTGCCAGCCAAGAAACTGGGACCTTACCCAAGGCTGACATTGTTCTTCTGAATAAGTTTCCTTTTGAATGAAATCCTGAATCTTCTCTTGTTAAGGAGGCAGGTGGTTGAGATGTTACTTTTGTTTTCACTTGGCCCTACAAGGAGACAGCTGACATAGGTAGTTCAAAGTGGAGATTTAATTCCAAGTCTTAGAAACCAGGCAAAGGTAGGAAAGTTGTGTGGTGCTTTTAAAGAGAATATCCTTTATTGGTCCCAATTTCCATATAAATAACATCAATTTAAATATTATTTTCATCAGCCCTAAAGTAGTACCTTTTGTTCCTCAATCACTGTCCCTACAATGCTAGAATTTGCTGAAAAGTTTATATTGGCCCTGCTCAGCTCCAAAATTAAGTCCCATTCACTAAATCTTAATCCTGAATGCAAATCAAGTTCTCTTTCCACTACCCCTGTTCTTATTGCATACCAAACAGAGGCCAAAACTTTAAGAGTGACATCAAAGTAAGAAGATATAACTTTCTATACTTTGTCAGTTACTGATTTAACCCTATACTGGTCCTGTAATATGCAGGTAGCATAACAGGCTATTTGCAAAAGTCCATAAAATTCTCTTAGAAGGAAATCTGATGTATCTAATGTATGAGATTTTGAATTAGCACACAAAAATTAATATACATTGTAGTCTATTTCTCAGGTCATGGGAGTAATATTATTACTATGTTTTTGAGATAGAGTCTCGCTCTGTTGCCCAGGCTGGAGTGTAGTGGTGTGATCTCGGCTTACTGCAACCTTTGCCTCCTGGGTTCAAGTAATTCTCCTGCCTCAGCCTGCCGAGTAGCTGGGACTACAGGCATGAACCACCACGCCTGGCTATTTTTTTTTGTATTGTTAGTAGAGATGGGGTTTTGCAATGTTGGCCAGGCTGGTCTTGAACTCCTGACCTCAGGTAATCCACCCGCCTTGGCCTCCCAAAGTGCTGGGATTACAGGCGCAAGTCACTGTGCCTGGCCGAGAGTATTATAAAATTAAATGTTCAAGTTCAAGCACTTGGGGTCACCTGGTGGTCTAAACCGATGCATGACTCCTTGTGTCACCCATATCAGAATTCCCAACTTAACCCCAAGCAGGTGAAGCAAGAGTGTTTAAATCAGGAGGAGCCAATAGTGACTTAGCTTAACACCTGTCTTTAAAGATATTGCACATGTGAAACAAATGCATTCTCAGGCATTTAGGCTCATGATCTTCCATTTTATGTTTCCTTCAGCCTACACACTAAAGACCCCAAATCTTCATCCATGGTACAGATATCGTCCCTCAGTTCCGGAAACATGTTCATACACTTGTTGGTATTGACAGCTCAATGTTCTACAGGTATCTGAAAGCCAGTCTGTCTCATGTTGTCTCAGTCTGTCTCATTATACTTCCTCTACTCGTTCTTTAACTTGCAGAGAGTTGGAGATCCTGTCAGATGCCCCCATCTCCCTAAGACTCCACAATTATTAACTGATCATAGAAGAATACAGGAAGTAGTCTTGTCATACTACATTTTGCCAAATTGTTTTCCAAAAATAGTTTTACCAGTTTATATTCCTATCAGCAGTATATACAAATTTCTGTTCTTCTGAATTCTGCTGAACATTTGAAATATTAGGTTAACATTTTTTCCAATTTGACGAGTGTGGAGATGGTAACTTAGTTTGGTTTTATTTTGAATCTCCCTGATTATTCTCAGTGAGATTGAGAATACCTTCGTGTGCTTACTGTATATTTTTTTCCTTCTGTGAGTTGCCTATTAATACCTTTTTGCTCATTTTCCATTGGATTGCTTCTCTTTTTTCAGTAAAAGTACTACATATATTCTGAGTACTAGTCCTTTGGTGTTATATATGGAAAAGAACTTTTTCTTGATTGTGGCGTGTCATTTCTTTTCCTATGTTGATTTTCATGAGAGATGAATTAAAGAAATTAGTGCAGTAAATTTTTCAATCTTTTATTATCTGTATTTTGCTTTTGTATGTCTTATTTAAAGAGATCCTTCCCTACTTTAAGGTCATAGACATTCTCCTACACATTTTATTCTAATTTTTAAAAACGTTTTGAGTTTCATATTTGTCTTTAACTCAGCTGGAATTCATTTTATATGAGACGAAAATCTAATCTGCTTAAAAAAATGCATACAACTAATTATCCCCGGAATTATCAAATAGCCTGTTTCTATAGGTCTGCAATGCCCTTTCTATCAAATATTAAGTGTCTATGTATGTTTGGGTCCATTTTTGGGTTCTCTGTTTTGAGCAATAGTCAGTTTATCCATCTTTATATTAAATACTTTCTAGATTTCTGTAGCTTTAAAATAAACCTTTATATTTGGTAAGGCAAGTTTCTCTAAGTATTTCTTGATTTTTTTTTTGCCCTTTCTATGAAATTAGGATCAGTGTATCAAGTATGACAAAAATTTATAGATTAATTTGAGTTTTAAAAAATCAACTTTTCCTATTAATTAATATTGTATCTTGTTTAAAAAATCCCATTTCCTAACTCTTATAACCTCATAAAAATACAATTGATTTTATATATTGATTCTGTTTTTGGCAACCTTGCTAAACTTTCTAATTTATTATGATAAATTATATGCATATTCTTTTAGATTCTCTACCTCAGTAGTTGTACTGATTTTTAAAAGTCCACAAATTTTTTGATACTTCTCCATTCAAGAGGTTGAGTCTAATCACTCTCCCTTGAGTGTGGGTTACACTTAGGAACACAATTTTAACAAATAGAAAAAGGTGGAAGTGATGGTGTGTCACTTCTAAGATGAGGTTGTAAAAGACACTGCAGCTTCTGTTTGGCCCTTTGTCTCTCTGTCTCTTTCTCTAATGGCTCACTCAGTGGGGAGCCAGCTGCCATGTCATGAGGACACTCAGGCAGCCTTGTGGAAAGCCTCATGTGGCGAGGAACTGAGGCCACCTGCCAACAGTGGGAGGAAGTGAGATGTTCTGCCAACAGCCATGGGAGCGATCTGTCCCAGTCAACCTTTCAGGAGACTGCAGCCTGAGCAGACATTTCAACTACAATCTCCTGAGAGACCTGGAACCTTTAAGCTGCTTCTAGATTCCTGACCCTCAGAAACTGTTTGAAGTAATAAAGATCTTTTTTTGGGCAGGAAAAAATTCAACATATATTTTATTATAACTATATAAATATTATTCACAGCCAAGTCACATAGTGTACTAAGAAGAAACTTATTTTCCTATGTAACCTTTCACTTTTCCTAGAACTAATAATTATTTCCTCTTTTCTGTTTTATTTGCTTGTTTTCTTTGAAGCTCTTAGCAATTCTTTCATCTTTAATGTTTCAATTACTCTCCATCCTCAGGCGAAGACTTAGATTTGCAAACACAGCAACAACTTTTAACTTTCTTTCAACTTTATAGGAAGTTTGCTTTACACTCAGTGAGATGTAATTCTTGAAAAAAATTATTGACCAAAGAAAGCCTGTTTTTTCCTCATTTGTTTGTTTTTCTCTCTCATAATAGCTTTATTGGAATATTATTGACATAAAATTTTATCTACTTAAGCTGTACAATTTGATGTATTGATATACATATACATTGTGAAATGATCACCACCTTCCAGCCAATGAATTTGTCACCTCTACAGTTGCCATTTTTGTTTTGTGTATGTGTGTGTTAAGGTTTACTTTAAAATCTATCAATTTAGCAAGTTTCAAGTATGCAGTACAGTAATACTACCTATTGTCACCATGATGTACATTAAATATCCAAAACTTATTCATCTTGCGTAAACTTTGTACACTTTGGGCAACATAACTCCATTTTGCCCTCCCCCAAGTCTCTGGCAACCACCACCCTACTTTCAGCTTCTATGAGTTTATTTTAGATTCCAAATGTAAATGAGGTCATATAGTATTTCTCTTTCTATATCTCACTTATTTCGCTTGGCATAATGTCCTTCAGTTCCATCTATGTTGTTGCAAATGGCAGGATTTCCTTCTTTTTTCAGGTAGAATCACATTTCATTGTGTATATAAACCACATTTTCCTTATCCACTCACTTGTCAAAGAACATTTAGGTCGTTTCTATGTTATGATTATTGTGACTAATGCTGCAATGAATGTTGGAGTGCAGATAGCTCTTTGACATACTGATTTTATTTCCTTTAGATATGTATCCAGAAGTGGGACTGATGGAACACATGGCAATTCTACTTTTAATTTTTTGAGGGATTTCCATACTGTTTTTCGTAATAGCTGTACTAGTTTACATTCTCGTCAACAGTGTACAAGGGTTCCTTTTTCTCCACATCCTTACTAACACTTGCTATCTTGTTTTGTTTTTGAAAACAGATAAGCTAAGAGGTGTTATACAATACCTCATTGTAGTTTTGATTTGCATTTCCGTGATGATTAGAGATGTTCAGCACCTTTTCATGTACCTGTTGGCTACTTGAATTTCTTTTTTTTGAGAAATATCTATTTAGGTCCTTTGCCTATTGTTTACTCAGGTTATTTGTATGTTTGCTATTGAGTTGTAGGCGTTCCTTATATATTTTGGACATCAACCCCTTATCAGATATATGGTTTGTAAATATTTCCTCTAATTCTGTAGGTTATCTTTTCATTCTGTTGGTTGTTTCCTTTGCTGTGCAAAAGTTTTTTGGTTTGATGTTGTCCTTCTTGTTTAGTTTGGTTTTTGTTGCCTGTGCTTTAGGTGTCACATTTAAAAAAATTATTACCAGGACTAATGTCAAAGTTTCCCCCCACCTTTTTTTTTTTTTTTTTGAGACAGAGTTTTGCTCTTGTTGCCCAGGCTGGAGTGCAATGGCACGATCTCGGCTCACTGCAACCTCCAACTCCTGAGTTCAAGTGATTCTCCTGCCTCAGCCTCCCAAATAGCTGGGATTACAGGTGCCCACCACCATACCTGGCTATTTTTTTTTGTACTTTTAGTAGAAACGGGGTTTCACCATGTTGGCCAGGCTGGTCGCAAACTCCTGACCTCAGGTGATCCTCCTGCCTCAGCCTCCCAAAGTGCTGGGATTACAGGCATGAGCCACTATGCTCGGCCTTTCCCCATTTTTTTAAAAAAGAGTTTTATGGTTTCAAGCTTTACACTTAAAGTCTTTAATCCATTGATTTGATCTTTGCATATAGTGTAAGATAAGGGTGCATTGTCATTCTTTTGCATGTGGATATCCAGTTTTCCCAACATTTTGGAAGAGACTATTATTTTCCCCATTGTGTGTTCTTGGAACCCT
Source organism: Piliocolobus tephrosceles (assembly GCF_002776525.5). Lineage (NCBI taxonomy): Eukaryota > Metazoa > Chordata > Mammalia > Primates > Cercopithecidae > Piliocolobus > Piliocolobus tephrosceles. The sequence continues at coordinate 55,996,277 of NC_045453.1, read as the reverse complement.
TATTGAAGATCATTTGACCATAAATGTGTGGGTTTATTTCTGGGTTCTTGCTTCTGATTCGTTAGTCAATATGTCTGCTTTATGCCAGTCCCATACTGTTTCAGTTACTATAGCTTTGTAATATAATTGACATCAGGAAGTGTGATGCCTCCAGCTTTTTTCTTTCCCCTCAAGATTGCTTTGTGTGTTAGTCTGTTTTTGTTGCCATTAAGGAATGCCTTTGACTGGGTAATTTATTTTTTATTTTTTGATTTTATTTATTTATTTATTTTTTGAGATGGAGTCTTGCTCTGTTGTCCCAGCTGGAGTGCAGTGCTGCCATCTAAGCTCACTGCAAGCTCCACCCAGGTTCACACCATTCTCCTGCCTCAGCCTCCCATGTAGCTGGGACTACAGGCACCTGCCACCACACCCAGCTAATTTTTAGAAGAAACAGGGTTTCACCATGTTAGCCAGGATGGTCTTGATCTCCTGACCTTGTGATCTGCCCGCCTTGGCCTCCCAAAGTGCTGGGATTACAGGAGTGAGCCACTGCGCCTGGCTGAGACTGGGTAATTTATAAAGAAAGAAGTTTAATTGGCTCACAGTTCTGCAGGCTGTAGTGGAAGCATAGCAGCATCTACTCCTGGTGGAGGCCTCAGGAATCCTATAATCATGGTAGAAGGCAAAGTAGGAGCCAGGATATCACATGGCGAGAGTGGGAGTAAGAGAGAAGGGAGCAGGGGGACTGCAGATGTCATACTCTTTTATTATTTTATATTTTTTCCGCAATAATGTTGATTTATTATTACTTTATGGACCAGATCTGTGAAAACACACAATCTATGTTCTATGGTCTCCAGAAAAGGGCAAGCATCATTAGGATCATATAAAACGTGTACAGTCAAAATACAGACGATTTCATGATCAACTGTACCATTGGAAACACATAGGACATATGAGTTGGTGAGGTCACTGGAGCCAGGTGAGATAATCTACATAAGTTTCTCCATGTAATTAAATTTTGAGGGAGATTTGCTGGGATTGAAGATAAACAGAAACTGAGGAAGAAGTTTGGGCAATTACCTGGTCCAGCCCCCAACAAATGCAAATAAAGACCTGGCTGTCAAGGAAAATCCATACATCAGTTCTCTCTTAGATATCGAAATCAGAATCTCCAAATGCACTGATTTAATGAAACAGATTTTATCAACCCTAATGATCAATATGTTCTCATGTATTCATAAAATTGCCTTTAAGTCCTTTTTAACTTTTGTGGTACTCTGAAGATGCAAGAAGCTAATTAGTATCATTTTCATAAAATGTAATACACAAGATAGGAGGCTTATGTCATGAGTGACAGTCAGTATTGTGTCACCTAATGGCCAAAAATAACCCAATCATTGAACCTTTAACCACATATCCTATTTTGATCCTGATAATCATTTTAAAAAATTGAAATCAACTTTATTTAGGAATTTCCAACATTGACAACTCTTATAAAAAGCATCCAAGCACAGGACACAGAACTGTAGGAAACAGCATTCTTATGGGTAGCTAACAGACATTAGAACTTCCAACCTTCTTTGAGACACCTGAGCTCACTGTGAACTCTGCTTCCAAGTACTTCAAAGCACACCACAAGCTCGATTTATATTCTCAACCCATCAGCTTCAGTTCACATTACCACACTTATATATCAGTAACAGAAGAGAACACACACCATACAGCATTCATAGCAGTTGACAAAAGGGTAGGAAAATAAAGGTATCATTTCACTTAACACATGCAACTAACATGGGTTGCCTAAGAACAAAGCTCATTGAAAGTCTTCCAACACATGTGGATGTCCTTTGAATGCAAAAGACTTTCATACATTGTTTATTATTGCTGTCTGTATACTCTGTCACCAAAATTACAGGATTGAGAGACACATCTCACCAAGTTAAAAAAATATTCATGATGCCTCATCAACTCTCTGCACTCTCTCCTTCTCTCACTCATTCTAGCCTTCCATGCCTTGGCACCACCAATCCCACACAGTTTCAAAAGTTCAGACAGCCTTCCAGTTCCATATCACAGCCTTGTGTTCATGACGTTGATATGACTCCATGAAATAAGGAGTAGCGAATCAAAATGAGAACACCCACTGTCAAAGACACAGCCTGTGAAGTGTGATGATGAATTCTTGAATGAGACAGCGTGTAGATGGAAGTATTTCTATGGCAGGATATTTACAGTGCTACTTTCAATGAAATGCTTCTGTAAACATTTGAAATGAGATGCACTGCAGAGACTAAATGAAGGCTTCATATTGTACTTTTATATATGAGGTGGAGGGGGACAAGTGTTAAAAAAATAAGAATCAAACACTGTGACACCATGATCTTCCAAAAGGAGATTTTATTAGGGAAAAAAATCATATGGTGGGATTCAAATTAAGACAAGGAGAAAAGAATGTAGTTCTAATCAATGATTTCCATTTTGAGCACTCAAAGAGTTCACTTGATAAGTCCAGGGATAAAATATTACAGATATCAATTGTAATGTATTGATTTTCCAACAGACAAACTGCCAGTCACTTTCAACCACTCAATATTTCAACTCTTTATTTATTCAACTCTTTATGTAACTCAACTCTTAATATATTCCAACTCTTTATGTAACAAAACTTATACAATTCCTTTATCTCTTCATCTTTTTCTAAAGAAAATGGTCAAAAATACTGCTGAATATACGCCACACTGAACAAACCAGTTTTGAAAATTTTTGTATCTTACCATATACTTACCACGAGTTTAGGAAAATTTGAATTCCCACTATTCTGTACTATAACCAACTATAACCCAATGTCTACATTTCCCAGCCAGAAGATTTAGAATCCATGCTTGAGCCAAAGCCTCCATTAAAACCATTGCCTGATCCTGCATTTGATGCTGATTCCCAACCAATTGCTGCACCAGAGTTTGAACCACTGTAAGAGTTATTTCTAGACCCAAAGACCTGATTTGCCTCCCTCTGCATGTTGCCTTTACTTTGGTTATTACTTGGTGGGGCTGACTGGTTCTGCTGGCTGGCTAACATGCTCATCGTACCCCAACTGCTCTGCAGCCATCATGACTGGATTAATGCTGAGCACAATCTACCACCTATATTAGTATCTTGGTTGTTTTCCAAGCCAGATGCACCCCTCTACTATTACCAAATCCACTCATATTCCCAAATCTTCCACTTCTTTCTATCTATTGCTATTGTGTAATTAGGCTTGGCATTGGATATGTGTATGCTGAGTCCTTTAATGATCAAGTCCTCTGCACAAGGAGATTGGGCGATCTGATCATCTGCAAATGTGACAAAGGCAAAGGCCCTGAATGGCTTGGGGATGAAGATATCCACCACTTCTTTGTACTGACAGAAAAACTGCCATAGCTCATCTGCAGTCATGTCCTCTGTACAGCACCCCACAAACACTTTTCTGCTTCTCAAAGGCTCATCTGGGGTTTGCTTAGAGTTGGGAAATTTAGTCATACCATCATCCATCTATCATATGTCACTGTGGCATTACTTTCACGTGTGTTTCATACTCTGTAAAAAGAATAAAGCCAAACTCCTTTGACCAGTTTTAATATCTATCTTTACTAGGACTTCTCCAAAGGTACTAAAATATTCTTTCAGATCCTGTTGCCATAGGAGGAAAAACAAACTCAGAGCACAAACTCACTAATTTACCAGCGCTATTAAGGAAGATATTTTCTGGACTGCTCTTCACTTTCACTGCTGTCTCACCCATTTTTCTTTTGTTATCTTTGGGACAGTTGACAACATATACCAGATTTCCACTGTCAGCATCAGGGGCATGCAGAATTCCTTCTACCAGCAGGATACCTTTCATACATTGAGACACTGGATTCTTGTGGTGAAGCCCACGTGTCCCTGGAAACTGGGCTATAACTGGACAACAGCACTACCCCATTGTATTCTGATGATATTTCAATGAGCTCCTTATTCTCATCTTCACTTACCCAAGTGTATTCAGACATCTTTTACTTCTCCACTTAGGCCACTGCTAGAAAGTCCAACAGGGACACTGAAGTAGTGACAGATCCAAGCACAGCTTAGTTTATTCTCCTTGATAATAATTTTTATTGTTCTTCCTGGGACTCATTCAAGACTTTCTAGAATTCATATTAACTCATGGCCAAACATAAAAATAAGTTGTAACAAGGGATACATAATGTAGAACATTTGGAAGAGCTGTCTCTTGGTTCTTGCCAGCCACGCTCCTTTGGATGTTTAGCTTGTCAGCAGCGATTATCATGGCCAATTACTTGATCTGTATCATCATCCCACATAAGCAATTGTTATGTCTTCAGTGATGACCTGAGAGGAAAATACACTCCAATGGCAAGGTTTGTCATAATGACAGGATCAAGTTCACACATAACAATATTAACCTTAAATGTAAATGGACTAAATGGTCCAATTAAAAGACAGAGACTGGCAAATTGGATAAAGAGTCAAGACCCATCAGTTTGCTGTATTCAGGAGACCCATCTCACATGCAGAGACACATATAGGCTCAAAATAAAGGGATGGAGGAAGATCTACCAAGCAAATGGAGAACAAAAAAAAAGCAGGGGTTGCAATCCTAGTCTCTGATAAAACAGACTTTAAACCATCAAAGATCAAAAGAGACAAAGAAGGCAATTACATAATGGTAAAGGGATCAATTCAACAGGAAGAGCTAACTATCCTAAATATACACCCAATACAGGAGCACCCAGATTCATAAAGCAAGTCCTTAGAGACTTACAAAGAGACTTAGACTCCCATACAATAATAATGGGAGACTTCAACACTCCACTGTCAACATTAGACAGATCAAAGAGACAGAAAGTTAACAAGGATATCCAGGAATTGAACTCATCTCTGCACCAAGCAGACCTAATAGACATCTATAGAACTCTCCACCCCAAATCAACAGAATATACATTCTTCTCAGCACATCACACTTATTCCAAAATTGACCACATAATTGGAAGTAAAGCACTCCTCAGCAAATGTAAAAGAACAGAAATTATAACAAACTGTCTCTCAGACCACAGTGCAATCAAACTAGAACTCAGGACTAAGAAACTCAATCAAAACCGCTCAACTACATGGAAACTGAACAACCTGCTCCTGAATGACTACTGGGTACATAATGAAATGAAGGCAGAAATAAAGATGTTCTTTGAAACCAATGAGAACAAAGATACAACATACCAGAATCTCTGGGACACATTTAAAGCAGTGTGTAGAGGGAAATTTATAGCACTAAATGCCCACAAGAGAAAGCTGGAAAGATCTAAAATTGACACTCTAACATCACAATTAAAAGAACTAGAGAAGCAAGAGCAGACACATTCAAAAGCTAGCAGAAGGCAAGAAATAACTAAGATCAGAGCAGAACTGAAGGAGATAGAGACACAAAAAACCCTCCAAAAAATCAATGAATCCAGGAGTTGGTTTTTTGAAAAGATCAACAAAATTTATAGACCACTAGCAAGACTAATAAAGAAGAAAAGAGAGAAGAATCAAATAGATGCAATAAAAAATGATAAAGGGGATATCACCACTGACCCCACAGAGCAAACTACCATCAGAGACTACTTATAAACACCTCTACGCAAATAAACTAGAAAATCCAGAAGAAATGGATAATTTCCTGGACACTTACACTCTCCCAAGACTAAACCAGGAAGAAGTTGAATCCCTGAATAGACCAATAGCAGACTCTGAAATTGAGGCAATAATTAATAGCCTACCAACCAAAAAAAGTCCAGGACCAGATGGATTCACAGCTGAATTCTACCAGAGGTACAAGGAGGAGCTGGTACCATTCCTTCTGAAACTATTCCAATCAATAGAAAAAGAGGGAATCCTCCCTAACTCGTTTTATGAGGCCAACATCATCCTGATACCAAAGCCTGGCAGAGACACAACAACAAAAGAGAATTTTAGACCAATATCCCTGATGAACATCAATGCAAAAGTCCTCAATAAAATACTGGCAAACTGAATCCAGCAGCACATCAAAAAGCTTATCCACCATGATCAAGTGGGCTTCGTCCCTGGGATGCAAGGCTGGTTCAACATATGCAAATCAATAAACGTAATCCAGCATATAAACAGAACCAAAGACAAAAACCACATGATTATCTCAATAGATGCAGAAAAGGCCTTTGACAAAATTCAACAGCCCTTCATGCTAAAAACTCTCAATAAACTAGGTATTGATGGAACGTATCTCAAACTAATAAGAGCTATTTATGACAAACCCACAGCCAATATACTGAATGGGCAACAGGCACAAGACAGGGATGCCCTCTCTCACCACTCCTATTCAACATAATGTTGGAAGTTCTGGCTAGGGCAATCAGGCAAGAGAAAGAAAGGGTATTCAGTTAGGAAAAGAAGAAGTCAAATCGTCCCTGTTTGCAGATGACATGATTGTATATTTAGAAAACCCCATCATCTCAGCCCAAAGTCTCCTTAAGCTGATAAACAACTTCAGCAAAGTCTCAGGATACAAAATTAATGTGCAAAAATCACAAGCATTCTTATACACCAGTAACAGACAAACAGAGAGCCAAATCATGAATGAACTTCCATTCACAATTGCTTCAAAGAGAATAAAATACCTAGGAACCCAACTTACAAGGGATGTAAAGGACTTCTTCAAGGAGAACTACAAACCACTGCTCAGTGAAATAGGACACAAACAAAAGGAAGAACATACCATGCTCATGGATAGGAAGAATCAATATCGTGAAAATGGCCATGCTGCCCAAGGTAATTTATAGATTCAATGCCATCCCCATGAAGCTACCAATGACTTTCTTCACAGAATTGGAAAAAACTGCTTTAAAGTTCATATGGAACCAGAAAAGACACCACATTGCCAAGACAATCCTAAGTCAAAAGAACAAAGCTGGAGGCCTCACGCTGCCTGACTTCAAACTATACCACAAGGCTACAGTAACCAAAACAGAGATATAGACCAATGGAACAGAACAAAGTCCTCAGAAATAATACCACACATCTAGAGCCATCTGATCTTTGACAAACCTGAGAAAAACAAGAACTGGGGAAAGGATTCCCTATTTAATAAATGGTGCTGGGAAAATTGGCTAGCCATAAGTAGAAAGCTGAAACTGGATCCTTTCCTTACTCCTTATACGAAAATTAATTCAAGATGGATTAGAGATTTAAATGTTAGACCTAATACCATAAAAACCCTCGAAGAAAACCTAGGCAATACCACTCAGGACATCTGCATGGGCAAGGACTTCATGTCTGAAACACCAAAAGCAACGGCAGCAAAAGCCAAAATTGACAAATGGGATCTAATTAAACTAAAGAGCTTCTGCACAGCAAAAGAAACTACCATCAGAATGAACAGGCAACCTACAGAATAGGAGAAAATTTTTGCAATCTACTCATCTGACCAAGGGCTAATATCCAGAACCTACAAAGAACTCAAATTTACAAGAAAAAAACAAACAACCCCATCAAAAAGTGGGCAAAGGATATGAACAGACATTTCTCAAAAGAAGACATGCATACAGCCAACAGACACATGAAAAAATGCTCGTCATCACTGGCCATCAGAGAAATGCAAATCAAAACCACAATGAGATACCATCTCACACCAGTTAGAATGGCAATCATTAAAAAGTCAGGAAACAACAGGCGTTGGAGAGGATGTGGAGAAATAGGAACACTTTTACACTGTTAGTGGGACTGTAAACTAGTTCAACCATTATGGAAAACAGTATGGCTATTCCTCAAGGATCTAGAACTAGAAGTACCATATGACCCAGCAATCCCATTATTGGATATATACCCAAAGGATTATAAATCATGCTGCTATAAAGACACATGCACACGTATGTTTATTGCGGCACTATTCACAATAGCAAAGACTTGGAACCAATCCATATGTCCATCAATGACAGACTGGATTAAGAAAATGTGGCACATATACACCATGGAATACTATGCAGCCATAAAAAAGGATGAGTTTGTGTCCTTTGTAGGGACATGGATGCAGCTGGAAATCGTCATTCTCAGCAAACTGTCACAAGAACAGAAAACCAAACACCGCATGTTCTCACTCATAGGTGGGAACTGAACAATGAGATCACTTGGACTTGGGAAGGGGAACATCACACACCGGGGCCTATTATGGGGAGGAGGGAGGGATTGCATTGGGAGTTATACCTGATGTAAAGGACAAGTTGATGGTTGCTGACGAGTTGATGGGTGCAGCACACCAACATGGCACAAGTATACATATGTAACAAACCTGCACGTTGTGCACATGTACCCTAGAACTTAAAGTATAATTAAAAAAAATGTTTGATAGAACTCATTTATGAAACCATCTTGTCCTGGGCTTTTCTTTGTTGGAAAGTTTTTGATGACTGATTCAATCTCTTGCTGTTTATTGGTCAATTTGTCTTTCTAGTTCTTGATTCATTCTTGATAGCTTGTATGCTTTTAAGAATTAATCCATTTCTTCTAGGTTATCCAATTTATTGGTATATAATTGTTCACAGTAGTCTCTGTGATTCTTTTTGTTTTTGTGTCATCTATTGTAATGTCTCCTTTTTAAAAAGCTCTGATTGTATTTAAGTCTTCTCTTTCTGTTTTGTATTAGGCTAGCAAAAAATTTGATAATTTCATCTTCTCAAAAAAAAAAAAAAACAATTCTTAATTTTATTTTGTCTATTTTTTATTTTTGCTCCAATCTTTATTATTTCCTTCCATCTGCTAACTTTGAGTTTAGTTTGTTTTTCTACTTTTAGTTCCATGAGTTGCAAAGTTAAGTTGTTTAATTGAGATATTTCTTCTTTTTTAAGGTAGGCATTTAACACTGTAAGATTTTGTCTTAATGCTGCCTTTGCTGCATACCATACACTTTGGTAAGATATGTTTTGTCTTCATTTTTCTCAAGGTAATTTTAAAATTTCCATTTGCTTTATTCTTTAATTCAATGGTGTTCAAGTGTGTGGAGTTTAGTTTTCATGCTCTTGTGTGAATTTTCTTGATATTGATTTCTAGTTTCATTCCACTGTGGTTTGCAAGGTACTTGATATAATTTCAATCTTCTTAAATTTTTAAAGACTTGTTTTATGACCCAACATATGGCTTATTCTGGAGAATATTCTGTGTGCCCCTGAAAATAATATGCATTCTGCTGCTATTGGGTGGAAAATTCTATGTCTGTTGTCCATTTGATTAATAGTGTTACTCAAGTCAGCTGTTTCCTTATTGTTTTTCAACCTAAATGTTCTATCCATTATTGAAAGTGGAGTATTGAAGTCTTCAATTATTATTTTTTTGTTGTCAATTTCTTCCTTCAGATATATCAATATTTTACATATTTAGTTGCTCTGTTAGGTGCATATATGTTTACCATTATATCTTCCTCTTGAGTTGACTTTTTAATCATTATATGATGATCTTTGCCAAGTTTTGACTTAAAATCTTTTGTCTAAGTATAGCTCTCCCTGCTTTCTTTTGGTTGCCGTTTGTATAGAATATCTTTTTCTATCCCTTTACTTTCAGGCTATGTGTGTTCTCACATTTAAAGTGAATTGTTTATAGACACTACGTCACTGGATCATGTTTTTTAATCCACTCCACAACTCTATGCCTTTACATTGGAGAATTTAATCCATTTACGTTTAAAGTGATTGTTGTTATGTAAGAACTTACTATTGCTATTTTGTTAATTGTGGTCTGTTTTGCAGTTCTTTTGCCCCTTTCACTCTTTTTTTTTATCTCCTTTTGTTGTCTCATATATATATATATATATATATATATATATATATATATATATATATACATATTTTTTTTTGTAGCAGTTTGGTTTGCTTCCTTTCTCTTTGTCTATTTGTGTATCTATTATAGACTTTTCTTTTGTGGTTAACATGGGGCTTGTGTAATTCTTGTAGTTATAAGCATCTATTTTAATTTGATAACAACTCAAGTTCAATTGCATACATAAATTCTGTACTTTATCCCCTTCCTCACATATACTTTGTGTTCTTGAAGTCAGAATTTTTATGTTATGAGTCTGTTCACAATTTTTAAAAAATATATTTCTAAATCAACACAAAATTATACCTATTTATGGAGTACATAGTGGTGTTTTAATATATGCAATGTATAGTGATCAAATCAGGGTAGTTAACATATTCATCACCTCAAACATTTATCATTGGTGTTGAGAACACTCAAAATCCTCTCTTTTAGATATTTGAAAATGTATAATAAATTATTGTTAGCTGTAGTCACCCCACAGTGCTCTAAAACACTGGAACTTATTCTTGCTATCTAGCTGCAAATTTTGTATAATTTAATAGATCCCTCCCTATCCCTCTCATTAATCTCAGACCCTACTAACTACTATTCTACTCTCTACTTCTATGAGATCAACATTTTTAGCTTCTAAATAAGAGTGAGAACATACATGTTACCACATTTTTCTGTTTGTAGTTACTCTTAATACTTTTGTCCTTTAACTTTTATGTTAGGCTTCTAGGTACTTTGCATACAACTTACAGTGTTATCTTATTCTGTATTTGAGTTTATTTTTACTTTTACTAGTAAAATTTATACTTTTATATGATTTCACATTATTCTTTAGTGTGTTTTCGATTCCATTCGAAGAACTTTCTTCGACATTTCTTTTAAGGCAGATCTAGTGATAACAAACCATCCAGGTTTTTTTGGGTCCTGGAAAGTCTTAATGTCTCTTATATTTTTAAAAGATAGCTTTGCAGAGTAAAATAGTCTATGTTGGCAATTATTTTTCCTTTTTTTCTGGACAAAGAAGAGGAATATACATTACTTCTTGATTCCTCCTCACTTAAGAATTAGGTTGTTATTTGTAGTGTGTACGTGGCTGCAGAATACTTTTCTTCTTACAGAATGTTCAACATTACAGCTTGCTCTCTCTGTAATTGGAATATAAAATATTAGTGTCTTCTTGTCTGTAAGTTTTATGTCAAGAAATCTGCTAATCTTGGTATAGATAGTTTTGTATTAAACCTGTTTGGAGTCCTGTATACTTCTTGAGTCTGAATGTCTATTTCCTTTCCCAGATTTGTAAAGTTTTCTATTATTATTTCTTTAAATATACTTGCATTTTTAATCTTTTTTTTGGTGACTCCTATAACATGTATATTGGTTCACTTCATAAGATCTATATTGCTTCCATAACTCTCATAGTCTTTTTCACTCTTTTCATTGTTTTAATATTTTCTCCCCCAATTGAATAATTTCAGATGATCTCTCTTCCAATTCATGGATTCCTTCATCTGCTCGATCCAGTCTGCTATTGTAGCTCTCTATTGCATTTTTAGTTCAGCCATTGTATTCTTTAGCCTCCAGCATTTCTAGTTTTAAAAAATGTTTTCTTTTTCTTTTTTTTTTTTTTGAGACAGAGTCTCGCTGTGTTGCCCAGGCTGCAGTGCAGTGGCTGGATCTCAGCTCACTGCAAATTCTGCCTCCTGGGTTTAAGCCATTCTCCTGCCTCAGCCTCCCAAGTAGCTGGGACTACAGGCGCCCGCCACCTCGCCCGGCTAGTTTTTTGTATTTTTTAGTAGAGACAGGGTTTCACCGTGTTAGCCAGGATGGTCTCGATCTCCTGACCTCGTGATCTGCCCGTCTCGGCCTCCCAAAGTGCTGGGATTACAGGCTTGAGCCACCGCGCCTGGCCTAAAAAATGTTTTCTATCTCTTTGTTGAATTTCTTGTTTTGTTATTGCATTGTTTTCCTAATTGTTTTTTGTTAAATTTGTGTATGTTCTTTTGGGCTCACTGAGCTTCTTTAGAACAATTATTTTGAATTTTTTGTCACATAGTTCATGGATTTTCTTTTCTTTGTGGTCAGGCACTGGACATTAATTTTTTTGGTGGTGTTTTCTTGATTTTTCTCGTTTCTTTTATGCTTTCGTTGGCATTTGTGGATTTAAATAAATATCACCTCTTCTAGACTTTATAGACTGGCATTCGTAAGGAAAGACTTTCACTTGCAGGGGAGAGGGAGCATGGGATTCCTGGAACTGGGCATGGGAAGGCATGCTGGAGTGTGCCATGGTACACCAGATCCAGTGGTGCATGGTGCTCCAATTTGGAGGCATGAAGAAGCTCTGTGTCCAAGGGAACTTGGTGATTGGTGTCTCAGGTAGCAGGGGTCTGTGATATGGGAAACTTTGTAGTCCTTGTCATCAAAAGCTTCAAGGGAGTCAACAGTGATTTAAAGGCTGTTGGAGTCCTCAGGAGTGCCTCTTGTTACAGTGGCAAGCATACTTTTTTAGGAGGGTCAAGGCAGGTGGTGGCAGGGGTCAGTGTTGGTGGTTGTGTGCTGGCTTTGGGGTATGGGGCCAGTGGCATGTGTACGCTCAGCTGTGGAGGCTGGCTGCAACCACATATGTGGTGGTGGGGACTGGCAGTGGTGATTGAGGTTAGCTACATACGTACACAAGGTGGTTGCATTGACTTTCAGGACTGGGGTGACCATGGCCACACTGGCCGGAATGGCTCTGGTGGTGGGAAGTAGGGAACTGCATCTGAGGCAGCCATGGTCTGCAAAAACTGCACTGCCCTCATCAGCAAAACTGTGGGATGTCTGTGGCAGCTATGATGGCTATTGGTTTCTTTAGCAGCAATGGGACAACAGGCCTCTGGGGACCACCGTGGCTTCTGTGTGTGGGTAATACAGATAGTACCACCCCTCTTCTTTATTTCTAGCCATCTCCAGATGTTTTGGTACACTGATCTTAGAAACCTGAGTGGAGTGAAACCAAAGTAAGTTTTCCAGGAAGTACCTTGAAAGGCTGGGGGAGCTGATTCCTTACCTTGCTTGTTTTTTTCTCATGAGAGAAATTCATGGGTTGAAGAGATCTCTTTTGCTACTTAACTGTCCTTCCCTGGGGGATGGGCTGATGTAGGAAAAATTAAACTGTTCTTCTTACCTTTTGTGTGTGGTTATTCAATTTTCTTTTTCTCCAGTGTGCTGCTGCAGCTTTTTAACTGCACTCTTGAACTCTCCCAGAGCTATTTTTTGTTCAGGGATACCTGTCTTAATTGTTACTTTTTTGGAATGTTGAAGGCTAGGATCTTCTACTCTACAATCTTACTGATGTCCTCTAAAGATTTGTTATTTTAAGCTGTTAAATTTTGAGGTAATTTGATGCATAGTAATTGATAATGCTATTGTCATATAGTCTGCTAATAAGGACACTTTTCTTTCCCTCTCTTCCTTCCTTTCTTTCCTTTCCTTCCTTTCCTTCCTTCCTTTTTCTTTCTTTCTTTCTCTTTCTTTCTTTCTTTTTCTTTCTTTGTCTCTCTCTTTCCTTCCTTCCTTCCTTCCTTCCTTCCTTCCTTCCTTCCTTCCTTCCTTCCTTCCTTTCTTTCTTTCTTATCTTTCTTTCTTATCTGTCTCTTTCTTTCTTTCTTTCTTCCCTCCCTCCCCCTTCCTTCCTTCCTTCTTTCCTTCCTTCTTCCCTCCCTCCCTCCTTCCTTCCTTTCCTTCCCTTTCTTTCCTCCTCTTTCTTTCCTCCCTCTTTCTCTCTTTCTCTTTGTCTCTTTTTCTCTCTTTCTTCCTTCTTTCTTTCTCTCTCTCTCTCTTTCTTTCTTTCTTTCTCTCTTTCTTTTCTTTCTTCCCTCCCTCCCTCCTTCACTTCCTTCCTGTCTTTCTTCCTGTCTTCCTTCCTTCTTTCCTGCCTTCCCCTTTCTTTCTTTTCTCCCTCTTTCTCTGTGCTAATACAGATGTTTTTAATTACTCCAGTTGTTTACTAGCTCTTAGCAACTTTAATGATGAGTCCCTTTCTTTTTCTTCAAATTATCTAGGCTACTCTTGTCTTTTGATCCTCTTGAATAAATTTTATAATCGTCTTGCCAAGTATCTTGAAAAACACTGTTAGAAGAGCTTACAGAGGGCTGGCATGCACATGGTAACTTTGTGCAGGCTATAAGAGGCTTCTGGCCGCTTGCTGGTCAGCCAGATACCCAACTTTGGTCACAAGTGATGCCACAGCATCTCAAGGAGATGTACAATCACAAATACTGGGTTTGTGCTCTGCACTAACATATGATACAAATATTGGTGAAAATAATACTGTTGCCCTCCTGAATGGGAAATTAATTTTATCACTGGATACAGACACTTATGAAGAAACTGAACTTCAAGAGTGTCCATTTAAAGAAGTGCTGACACCAATGTTTACAGATGTTGACAAGCTTGTAAGACTCATACAGGACTGTTCACGAGGCCAACCAGAGAGAGGCCCTGCAGAAGACCCTGGGCCAGAACTGGGAGGAACATGTCTCTTTAGTGACTTGGATGGAAGCCAGAATTGTGTATAGAGAGAAAGAGTAAGAGGGAGGGAGGGAGGGAGAGAGAGAGAGAGAGAGAGAGAGTGTGTGTGTGTGTGTGTGTGTGTGTGTGTGTGTGTGTGTGTGTGTGAAAGAGAGAGAGAGGTTCTGAGAGGGGCCAACATAGAAATGGCCCTGGATATCAGGTAGCATGGGCCCTTTGTTTTGAGAGGCTCCAGCTAAATTGGGGCTCCAGTACCAGAGTGGCAAGCAGTCGCTGGGCATGGGTGTCCACATGTGCTTTCCATCGGATACTACTTTTACCTGGTGGATGGCCTAATTCCTAGTTGTCTGAACTGTGACCAGGGTGTCCTTCAGGTGGGAAACTTGTTTATACTGGCTGATGCCTATAGCTCTTGCTGACCTAAGTCCAGTTTATGCCTGCCTAACCATTGCTGTGGCCTGGGAGCCTGCCCTTATGTTCTCCTTGGCATCCCAGGGAAAACCAAGCCTGAGTAGCCCCTAGTTCTTCAGATGGAAGGTACAAATTCAATACAACATCACAATAGGAAATAAATTCAAAGATTTATTACAAGCCCTGAGCAGGGAGGACACCTTGGGAAGTCCTTTATCATCAGGTCATGTGAGGCTGGAATGAAGAGTCAGGCAGAGAGAGACACACACACAGACATATACACCAAGGGGCTACATGGAGCCTCAGCTTCCTGGAGACCCCTTACTGGACTCCCATACTTGGCCCCAGTGGATGGCCAAGGAGTTATTGGCTGTACCGGCCACATAACATTTTTGCATTCACTGCCTGACCACTGGCAACTCTACTCCCCCATCTCCTGGTTGAAGAGCTTCGTGGAGTTGCATGGAAAGCATCACATTAGGCATCAAGCTGTAACACCAGCACTGGAGCCTGGTCATGGAGAGTGTGGTTCCCTTGGACAGTGGCCATTTCACCTGCATGGTGGAGAACAAGTTTTGTAGCATCCAGCAGATGTACATGCTACACCTGCTGGAAACTGCCAGCCATCCAGAGGGTGGTGCTGGACAGTGAGGTGGAGTTTCATTGCAAGGTGTACTGAGACTTAGCATGAAAGGCAGCAAGGTGGGCTCTGAAGGCGCACTCTGCCTCACAGTGCTCAAGTAGCATGTGACAAGCTTGTGGGATTTGGGGCAACTCCAGGAGGAAGGCATTATTTCTTGTTCTGATAAGTGGTGGTCAGGTCCAGTTTGCACTCATGGAAGTTCAGTCTTTGGGATGTGCAGTTCCATGGGTCTGAATCAATGTGCAGTGTCTCCTCTCCATTACTCCAGCACCGCAGGTAGCAGCTTCTTCATCCTCAAGGTCCCCAGTGTGTCCCCTTTGTTGCCAAACTCTCTCTACTCTGTCAGCCCCTGGCAACCACTGATTTTTTCTTAGTCCCTATGGTTTGGCCTTTTTCAGGATGGCCTATGAATTGGAAACACGCAGTGGGTAGTTTTTGTGTCTGGCTTCTTTCACTTAGCGAAATGCACCTAAGCTTCATTTATGTTACTACAGATTCAGTGGTGTCTTCCCTTTTATCACTGAGTTGTTTATGGGTGTACCACCATTTCTTTATTCATTCCCTTGTTGAAGATCATCTTGGTTGCTTCCAGAGTTTAGTGATTATGAATAAAGCAGTGAATGTGGCCTGAAAAAAAAAAAAAAAAAAAAAAAAGAAAAACACTGTTAGTAATTTTATTTGGGGTTATAGACTAATTTGGAGGAGAACTAACTTCTTTTTGATATTGTCTTCCCATCCAAGGTAATCTGTTTAATTTAGGTCACTGTCTCCAGCTTTTGATTACATTTGTTAGTCTTCCCTATTAAGGACTTTTGTGTCATTTATTCAATTTTTCTATTTCTAAATATTTAGATGCTTTTTGTTGCTACCGTGCTTTGTATTTTTTCCCTGATTAAATGTTCTGAGAATTTCTTTTTCTGATATTTAAAGGGACTTCTAATTTCTGCATATTGACCTTTGTCCAGTAACTTTGCTGAACTTAAAAGCTTTTGATAGTTTGGGGTATTTTCGTGTGTTTTATGTTTAGGTAATCATGTGTTATGATTTTACTTCTTATATCTTTTATTTCTTTTGTCATCTTAATTTATTATACAACTCAGAAATCTAGACCAATGTTAAATTGAAGCAATGATAGCAGAAATCCTTTCTTTTCCCCCTGATTATTAAGATAATGCATCAATCTATTTCAATTAAGAATGATTCTTACTGTGGATTGTTTGGTAGGTACCCTATTACTAAGGTATTTGGCACCCAAATCTAAGTGTTGGTATGTTTCGTTTTGGACTGTTCGGTTTCCCTAGGGTGGAACATTTAATCCTCTGCCTGCAGGTTAGGCCTGGCAGTCAAATATTCTCAGTGGCAAGACAAGAAGGGCACTTGTAATCTTATCATGAAATTATTTCTCTGTTTTCACTTTGGCTCCTCATCCCTGCCCTTCACTGTGCTGCTTCTCGTAGATTGAGCCTATCTGATATGGCCCTTCCTGGGTGTAGATCCATCTTTTGTTAGGCTTGAGAGGTTGTGTGTAAGAAGGAACAAGTTTGTTAGACTTTCGTTTTTCAATGGTTTTCATCATTGGGCTTCCATAGGTACTTGATGCCTCCATTTCAGGTATTTCTGGGTTTCTGCTGTGTGAGTCAGACACTTCATATTGCCTTCTTAACCTCACAGATTGGCTGCTAGTTTTCAGCTTTTTCTGCTCTGTTGAGCCAGTTACCACTCATCCATCTGTGTTCCTTCTTCTAAAACTTTCTTGACATTTCTCATTTCTTTTTCTATTACTTTGTGTTTACATGTTTATTCCTTTTTAAAATTTCTTTTTGGAGCTTTGGGGGAAGTAAGGATAAATAATTGGATTGAGTTTCTATGTTTAACTGGAAGTCCTGATTTATCTTTTCATCCCTTTTTTCATAATTTCTATTTCATCTATGTCATCACATCTACACAAATAGCATATAGCTGGATAAAAATCTGATTAAAAATTCAATCTTAGAGTCTTTGTTTTTTAAATTAGTGAGTTTAACTTATTTACATTTATTGAGAGTATGGTTACACTTGAATTTATTTACATTACATTACTTCATATTTTTTATATACCTAGTATTTTTCCTACTTTTTTCCCTTTTTCTGGTGTCTATTTTATTGAGTTTTTTATATTTCTTGTTTTCTCCTCTCTATTAGTTTAGAAATCATAGCTTCTATTTCCATGATTTTAGGGGTTACACTTAAATGTTAAATCAGTAAGAAAAAAACCAAACTATTCCATTAAAAAGTGGGCTAAGGACATGAATAGACAATTCTCAAAAGAAGAGGTACAAATGGCCAACAAACATATGAAAAAATGCTTATCATCACTAATGATCAGAGAAATGTAAATCAAAGCCACAGTGCGTTACCACCTTACTCCTGAAGAATGGCTATAATCAAAAAATCAAAAAACAGATTGTTTTAATCAGAGACCAGATGTTGGAGTGGATGTGGTGAACAGGGGACACTTCTACACTGCTGGTGGGAATGTGAACCAGTGCAGCCCCTATGGAAAACAGTGTGGTGATTCCTTAAAGAACTAAAAGTAGAACTACCATTGGATCCAGCAATCCCACTACTGGGTATCTACCCAGAGGAAAAAAAGTCATTATTCGAAAAAGATACTTGCACACACATATTTGTAGTAGCACAATTCACAATTGCAAAATCATGGAACCAACCCAAATGCTCATCAACCAATGAGTAGATAAAGAAACTGTGATATATATGAGATATATATATATAATATATATATATTATATATATATATGAATAATGGAATACTACACATCCATAAAAAGGAATGAATTAACAGCACTTGCAGTGATCTGGATGAGACTGGAGACTATTATTCTGAGTGAAGTAACTGGGGAATGGAAAACCAAACATCGTATGTTCTCACTGATATGTGGGGGCTAAGCCATGAGGATGCAAAGGCATAAGAATGATACAATGGACTTCAAGGACTTGGGGGGAAGAGTGGGAGGGGGTTCAAGGAATAAAAGATTACAAATATGGTGCAGTGTATACTACTTGGGTGATGGGTGCATCAAAATCTCATATATCACCATCAAAGAACTTACTCATGTAACCAAACCTGTACCACAATAATTTATGGAAAAATAAAATTAAAATTTACATATTTGATTTAACCAAATTTAAACTTAACCAATGCCTCTACCCTTATCCTGATCAAAACAAACTCCTTAGCATTATTAATTCTGATTACCAATTCTTGATTGCCATATTTTTCTTTTCTTTTTCCTTTTCCTTTTTTTTTTTTTTTTTGAGACAGAGTCTCTCTCTCTCTCTCTCTCTCACTCAGGCTGGAGTACAGTGGTGCAGTGGCACGATCTTGGCTCACTGCAACCTCCACCTCCTGGGTTCGAGTGATTCCCCTGCCTCACTCAGCCTTCTGAATAGGTGGGATTACAGGTGCCTGCCACCACGCCCAGCTATTTTTTTTGTATTTTAGTAGAGATACGGGGTTTCACCATCTTGGCCAGGCTGGCCTTGAACTCCTGACCTCATGATCCACCTACCTCAGCCTCCCCAAGTGCTGGGATTACAGGTGTGAGCCACCGCGCCTGGCTGATTGCCATCTTCTTCTGTCTTTCAGGATTCTTTTGTCTTATGTTTAGCTATACATTTTTCTATATACCCAAATGAATTGTTATTATCATTATTATTATTGTAACTGTGTTTTTAACAATTTATTTGCTCACAATTGCTTCTAGCATTTAGCATTTTTCTTCTGGGTTCAGTTAATCTATTACTGAAGAACATGATTTAGTAGTTATTTCAGTAAAAGTCATTGAGAAATACATTCTCTTTAGATAACTAAAAGCGTATGTTTTTCACTATTCATTTTGAAATCATGGTTAGCTGGGTACAGAGTTTTAAGGCCATAGCTAGCTCTTTCTACACATTGAAGATATTTTCCATTGTCTCTGATACCTGTTACTGCTTTGGAAAGGTATTCTGATTGTTCTTTGTAGTTAATTTCTCCCCCAATTTTTTTTTCCTGTAAGATTGTCTTTTTTTGTTTTCCAGATTTGTTAAAATATATCTAGGCATGGTTTTATTTTTATTTTTGTTTTATTTATTTGTTTGAGACAGAGTCTCACTCTGTTGCCTATGCTGTAGTGCAGTGGCACAATCATGGCTCACTGAAGCCTTGACTTCCCAGGCTCGAGTGATCTTCCCACCTCAGCCTCCTGAAAAGTTGGGACTACAGGTGCACACCACCACTACCAGTTAATTGATTTTTTTTTCTTTTCATGGAGATGGGGTCTCTCTATGTTGCCCAGACTGGTTTCAAACTCCTGGGCTCATGTGATCATCCTACTTTGGCCTCCCAAAGTGTTGGGATTCTAGGTGTGAGCCACCATGCCTGGTTATATTTTATGCTTACAAGATTAAAACAACACATTTTTGGTGTGAATTTATTTCTTTTTTTTATGCTTACAAGTTTTGTGCTTCTTTAATCTGAGGAGTTATATTTTTCAATTATTGGAAATTCCTAGCCATTATCTTCCCAAATATCACCTCTGTATTTTTTTGGGGTGGGGGGAACCTCCAGTTTTTCGTAAGTTAGATCTTCTCATTCTGCCTCATGTTTACACATGTCTAATTTAAAAGAAAAATTTGTCTCTCGATAGTTCTTTATTTTCTATAATATGAATTATTTCAACTTAACCAATCTGTGTTTTAACCCATCTGTTGAGATTTAATTTCAATTTGACTGGTTCTTTCTCCAAACTTTCCAACTCTTTTCTTTTTCCTGAGAATATTCTGTTCTTTCATTATAGTGTCCATGTTTTTTTTCTTAGCTCTTTATTAAAAACATACTTTTTCCTAATCTTTCTCAGATTATTTTACTATCTCAAATTCTTGGTATGATACATATTCCAGTTTTTTGTATCTACTGACTTTCTCTAATAGTGGATTTTTTCCTCATGTGGTGTATAATTTTTGAATGTGAGCTTATTTTCTTCAGGGTTTAAAAATGCTTTGCATGTGTGTGTATGTGTTGTGTGCAGCCTACACTACAGTTTTGTTTTGCCTCTGCCTGATGCCCTTGGGACTTTTAGGCTATCCGATCAGCCTGGAACTCTGGTATCACTTGAATAGTGTAACTCTAGAACTGCTCAGGCTTACCATTTTAATTTTTTATGAGAAAATTCTATTTTATTTCACCCAACATTTTGGGAAAAAATAAACTTCCTTGATGCACCCCTAGGCCAAAACACTGATTATTTAAATTTTTAACACAGCAGCTAATATTATCAGTGTAAGTAAACATTTTATTAGGGAAGCTACTTAGCACTAACTGCAGTGCGGGAGTCCACTGTGAATTAATCTTGCAGATGGTCTTTCTGATCACTGATTCTCAAGGGGTTGTAAAGCAGGACTAGAGAGAGAGAAGCAAAACAAGTGCATCTTGAGGGTCTTTTAGGGGATGATAGCTCCTTTGACATATTCTTTAGTAGTTCCAAGACTAAATTGTCCTTTTTTTGTTTTTAAAGGTCATTTCATTTCTGAAAGTCAGTAATTGATGCGATTCCTTTGAGTTTTCTGGTTTATATTCCCCTCTCCTTGAAATTATTCTTTCTCTGAAGATGCTCTGCCTGTACTGTATATGACCGACTTCATTTTTCATATCAGATTTCACCTTTTTGTTCTTTGCTATTTTGGTAATCATCAGTGATGTATTATCCCCAATGGCCAGTCTCCATGTGTGGTGTCTGATCTAATCTGAATTTCTGTAAATATTATTTAAGCCTCAGAATTCTGAGTTACACTGTTCTCTCCTCTTTCTTGTGTTCATTGTTCTTAGAGTTAGTAACACATCATTTAGCACTTTATTATTTCCAGCTCAAGTTATGGTGAATGACTTAAAATTTGGGGTCATGTCTTGGGGGAATCAATCTAATCTAATTCATGATATTGTGAGTCACAGATACTTCTCTTTTCTGAGACATATTTCTTAGGGTCCTAAGCACATATATTATTCATATCAATGAAATATTGATATGAAGTACAATATAGGTACAATATTGTACGAAGTACAATATAGGTATTTTAAAAATAAATGGTGGAGGGCTATACATATTCTTCCCCTCATTAGGACGAGAAATACAATTTACTAAATTTGCTCTTCTTTCCCCCTTGTTTGTTCTTTACTAAGCAAAATATATTTTTGGTCATATGTAAGTGATAAATGCAAACAAAGCAGCTCTTTTAAGTTATAAACTACATTTGCTGTCAAGCCAGAGAAATGAGATAATTTGCCTACATTAATAGAAAAGTGTCACTAATTTTTATTTTTTGAAGTTTCTACTTTAGAATTGATTGAGATTATCTCAGACAGCATTAAATGTGAGGCTTTCAATGATGGCTTTTTTTTCCTGACTTTTATTGTGGTCTTTTCTAATATACCTATTAGAGAACTGACATATTTCTATTTTTCTCACAAATAAAGGACAATAGTATTATTTAAGCGCTAACAGGTATTTATAGAGATGCATGCATGTTTGTCTAGTTCACTTTCTTTTTCTTTATTAGACACAGAATTTGAAGAGAAATATAGACATTCTAGTTAAACAGTTAACATGTGAGCAAAATATATTGGTTTTTCTTTAAAAAGTCAGAATTCAGAATTTCTGCCATATTCCCTGAAGTGTGTTATTAATTCTCTTGGCAAGTTACACAGCAAAATGAAAGTATTTATGAATGTGGCTACTTCTTTTAACAAGTTCCAATAACTGCTTCCTAAACCTTATGTTTTTATATCAATTACATACAGTAAGCACTGAAATCAACCAAAGAGAACTGCAGAGGCCCGACTTGAGATATTCTCATTAAATGAGGACTGCTGCCTGCCAAAAGTAAAATGTGGATATAATTTTATAACACCATTTTATAATTAAAGTCATAAGTGAGGTTTCCTGCTATTGTTGAAAAATGTGTCATGATAAATTTAAATCAAAGAACAGGCAAAGAAAGGTCTGCAAAGTAACAGATGAAGGCAACTCAGATGGTACAGAAACAAGGCCTGGTGCAGAAAAGAAACACATGCAAACAATTTTAGTGAAATAATTACATTTATTGTAGATGGATTTCTGTTTTAGAAACGATAACCACTTAGAAACGGTTTTCATTCATGTCAGATTGAGGTTAACTTGTTGGTACTGTCTGTCTATAGAAAGATTCTTTTTAACCAGCAGGGAAATTTAATACATTGATTTAGTGATAAGACCATATCTTCTGACCAAACACCCACTAAAAAAAGTTCTCTAAAACTGAAGAATGTGACTGTAATATGTGGAAGTCCACAGTAGTTAGCATTGCCAGATTTAGCAAATAAAAAATACAGGACACTCAGTTGAATTTAAATTTCAGATAAGGAATGAATACTTCTTTTTTAGTATAAGTATGTACCAAATATTACATGAGACATACTTATACTAAAAATATATTTGTTGCTTACCTGAAATGCAAATATAACTGGGTGTTCTGTATTTCACCTGGCAACCTTAACACAGATAAAAATACAAATTTTGGCAAGGAATTTTATATTTTTGAACTAAATATTTGGAAGAGAATAAATATAACTGATCAGAGCGGAGAATGAGGTAAATTTATTTTTGTACTGTCAGCCTTAATAGTATAGTATTAATTAATAGTATACTTAATAGTATAGTATTAATAGTAAGTATAAATAGTATACTTAATTTAATAGTACTATTAAATTTCTAACATCCCAGTTATGTCAATGATGATTTCTGTTCAGTGATGAGGAAGATTTTTGCCTTTCTGCTGGACCCACTTTGCTGGTGAACACAACCCATTTAAAAGAGCTTCTCTCCAAAGGAGACATGTTGATTCATATACATGGATAGATTTAATCATTGCGACATTCCTGGCTTTAGTAAGTCGTGTTCGTCTAATGTGATGCCTGTTCCCAATGTATCAATTCATTCATCTTGTCTCTAATACAAGCCATGTGTTTCATATGGGAGTTGAAAGAACATTAATCAGAATCTCCCCCTCAACCAGTCCAAGGGGATGCAAAGTCTGTGGTTACATCTCAAATGTCAAGATATGGGGAAATGGAAATAACATTCAAAGCATCTCACTTGTAATCCATACCGTTGTTACAATTGCTATGAAATATGTTGGGGACGGGAAGGCAATGTACCATAAAGCAGTGTCTGTTCGGTGGAAACTGGCTGGAAGGGGCTGAAGGAGCTGTATCTGCTTTTCCTCAGCAGGCACAACTCCCATTGAATCTACGAGAAGGCAGAAATTGGTATCCAAACTTTTGTTGCGTTCCTTTAAGAGTAGGGGAAACGTATAGTCATCTATACCTCAATTTTCCTGTTATAGGTCAGTGGTTCTCCATCTTGGCTGCACATAGGAACCACTTGGCAATTTGTAGAACTCCCAATGCCAAGGCCACACCCAAGACCAATTAAATTATAATCTTTGGGGTGGGAACCCAGGCATCAGTTGTAATCAAAACTCCCCAGGTGGTGCCAATATGCAGCCAGATGTGAGAACCACTGGATCAACACAGGAAATTCTGGCTATAGACTTGGGAACACCTACTGACTTATTGTCATCCATGGCATTTGTTTCTTACCAATTTACCATGTTATATTTGGCATCTACTCTTTATTTAAAAAACTGCCGGTTCATCAGCATCATATCATTATGATAATCTCTTATGCTTTTGGAGGAAAAATGATGGTAAATAATTAAACAACTTGTAATAAGATGCTAAAATGTAAAATGAATGAAATCCACCAGGTGCTGGGTTAGGTGGTCACAGAAGGCCTTCTCTATAGAGGACGTTTAAGTAGAAATATAAAACCATGGTTCTCAAAGTGCAGTCCCTACAGTGGTTCTCAAACTGTGGCCCTAGGACCAGCAGCCTCAATATCACCTGGAAACTTGGTCAAAATGCAAATTCTCAGGCCCTAGCTCAGCATTTCTGAATCAGAAACTCTGGGAGTGCATCTTGGATACCTGTATTCTAAAATAAGATCTCTAGGTGATTCTGGTGCATAATCGAGTTTGAGTCTATAAATAGTTCTTCAAATATTGATTTACAGTATTCGATAGGAATTTCTATGTGTTTTCACTTATTTTAAATCATATGTACTTTCAATTGTAATCTGTCTTAAGATTAATACAGATACATGTTCTAAAATTCCAAGTTGGATTTTTTTTATTGTTGATTTCCAGTTTTTTTAAATTGCATTTAGATAACATGACACAGGTGATCTTTAGCTTCTGGGTTTAACTGAACATTTCCTTGGGGCTATCCAGACCATTTTTTTTTTTTTTTTTGGCATAGTCTTGCTCTGTCATCTAGGCTGGAGTGCAGTGGTGCGATCTCCACTGACTGCAACCTCCGCCTCTCAGGTTCAAGTGATTCTCATGCCTCAGCCACTGGAGTAGCTGGGATTACAGGTGTGTGCCACCACGCCTGGCTAATTTTATTTTATTTTATTTTTGTAGGGACGGGGTTTTGTCATGTTGGCCAGGCTGATCCTGAACTCCTGGCCTCAAGTGATCCACTCACCTTGGCCTCTCAAAGTGGTGGGAGTACAGGCATGAACCACCACATCCGGTGTTTCATAGGTTCTTGAAGAGTATGTGTATCCTTTTTGAGTATCTGTATTTGTATCAATTAATTCAGGCTTACAAATTCAGTTATTTATTTATTGTGTGCTTGATCTATTTCTGAATATGGAGAAGTGAAAGACTCCTACTTTGTCTGTGGTTTGCCAATTGTTCTTTGACTTTCCAACATTTTTGTTTCGTATATTTCAAAACTACGCCCTTACATAAAAATTTATGACTGTTATATCTTCTGGATAATTTTATTAGCATACATTGCACTTTATTAGCTTATATTATTCTACACGAATGTTGTTTTTTCCATTGATTCTCTTTTAAGTGACATTTAATTTGCTTTACATATCCCTTTTCATATTTCCTTTCACACCTTAGGTGTGTCTCTAAAAATAGCAGACAGTAGGTACTCTTTAGCTTTGTTAATTTTAGTACAATTTGTAAGTCTCTGTGTTTTTAACACCGGAAACAAACCATTCATATTAACTGTGTTTTTTGAAATTTTAAAACTGCCACCTTATTTTTGTTTACTACCTTTGAAATGTTTTATTTTTTTCTGACTTTTGACCAGACTACTTTTTGTGTGTGTGCTCTCTTTAAACTGCTAGTTATTTTTTGGAAATAATATATCTGAAATAATTTAAAAACTTGTCTGTAAGTTCTTTGACATTTCTCAGTGAGAGATGGAGTCTAAATCCTTTCCTTTTGAACATGGGCCAACCTTAATGACTCACTTCTAACACAGAGACTGTGGTAGAAGTGATATGAGTAGCTTCCAAAGTGGGTTCACTAAAGGCATTACATAGTCTTCTGCCTGGTGTGTGCTCTCTCTCTCTATTCCTCTCTCTGGTAAGATACTCTCCATTGGAACCCAGCCACCATGCTTTCAGGAAGCCCAAGCTTCATGAAAAGGCCGTGTCTAGGTGTTCTGGGTAACAGCTTCTGCTGAGGTGCCAGTGGAAAATCAGTGTCAGTTGCTGAATGTGTAAGTGGAGGCTTTATGCCTAGTTGTGCCCAGTTATTCCCCAAACCCTGAGCAATGAGAAAATGATTCTTGTTGTTTTAAATTACAGCAATAGATAC
This sequence comes from Piliocolobus tephrosceles, assembly GCF_002776525.5. Classification (NCBI taxonomy): domain Eukaryota; kingdom Metazoa; phylum Chordata; class Mammalia; order Primates; family Cercopithecidae; genus Piliocolobus; species Piliocolobus tephrosceles. The sequence continues at coordinate 55,970,113 of NC_045453.1, read as the reverse complement.
TGAAGAAAAATTTTATTTTTATTCTTCTATTGTTAAAGTTATTTTCAAACATTTATATAGATATAGCATCAAACATTAATCAATACTTATAAGCTATAATCAGAACAAGGCAAGATTTTTAAAAAAAAAAGTGAGAGAAAGGAGGGATAAAAGAAAAGGAGAGAAGAGAGGACACAAAACTAAAAGCACATCAGTGAACCCTCCTGTCTACTCACTGGCAAAGAGCAAGAATGAGTATTATGAATTTGCAGTGTCACTCAGAGTTGAGTATCTCATCAGGCTGAATGTGATTATAACATTTAAAGATATGTTATTTTCTGTACATTGAGCACTCTCAATGCAAGTTAAGAACTTTATTTGGTGCTCAAGTGAACAATTAAGATCTGTTCCAATGCTAGAGAGAAAGCTGTCTCAAGAGGCAGCATCTTTATAGTCTTACGGCGATGGAAGGCATTTTTAAGGTCAATGATGACGCCAGTCAATTTTTGCCTTGCATAATAACTTTATGGCAACCCCCTTGGGGGCCTGTCCGACCACATGGGGGTGGCTGTTTTTCTAGGCTCCTGCAGACTTGCTCCATTCCCTGTTTGTGTTCTCTGCCTTGTTAACTCAGAGCTTGGAGATTCTTTGGGGGCTGTTTGGGGAATAAGTTATTTTACCTATATAAACTCCTACGCAAGGTCTATTGTAGGGTGAGATTTTTCTCTGTTCTGTTTTCTATGTTAGTCTATTCTTTTTCTGTCTTTCTTTTTTGACAATTTCTTGCTCTGTCACCTAGGCTGGAGTGCAGTGGTGTCATCACGGCTTACTGCAGTCTTACCTCCTGGGCTCAAGAAATCCTCCCACCTCAGCCTCCTGAGTAGCTGGGACCACAGTCATAGGCCACCATGCCTGGTTAATTTTTTAATTTTAAGTAGAGTTGGGGTCTCACTGTGTTGCCCAGGCTGGTTTTGAACCCCTGGGCTTTTACATTAATCGAATTCCATCTGTCTACATTAAAATAATTCTTGTTTTTGAAACTGCCTATTAATCCATTTTCCTTGTAAAAATTTCAAACCATAGAAAATTATAAGAAAGACCTTCTTTGTCCTATCTAGAGTAGATCTCAATCCCTTTCTTATGACTCTGTTAAATTTCTATTCAAATGTATTTTTTAGAACTTGTTGTTGCCCGTACATGTATATGTGCATAATTTGTGCATATGTGTCTTTGCTATCCAATAGCCTTTTGCTCTTTTTACAAACAACACCGAACTGTGTGGCTTACAACAACATTTATTTTACATCTTAGGAGGTCAGTTCTTCTACTGGCCTGGCTTAGACTTCATGGATGAAAATGTCTACAACAATGTTCTCCATTCTACATGCTCATCAAGAGTCTTTCCACACCTGGATCAAATGGTTGAATCCTTCTCTTGAGCTGGGTGGGCCATTGTGAATGGCTTAACTGATAGATTATGGCAGAAGAGATGCTATGTGAATTTGAGAGTAGTTTATAAAAGATGGTACCGCTTCCCCTGGCTCTCTTTTGGGACACTTGCATTTGGAACCCAGACACTATGCCTTGAAGAAACCCAGGCCAGATGAACCCTCAGACCTGGCTGAGATTCCAGCTGATAACCAGCACCAATTCGATACCCAAATGAGTGAGCCAGCTTGGATGTGAATCATTCATTCCTCGGTCAAGTTTACTCCAGCTGATGCCATGTGCAGCATCACATGGAGATGCCAGGCTCTGCCCAAATGGAAGATTCATAAGCAAAATAATGTTATGGTTTTGAGTCACTATGTTCTGGGACAGTTTGTTATGCAGCAGTAGGATAGACTGTCTTATGCAGTTGCAGTCAGAAGGTGGTGTGGAGTTGGATATATGATACCTTAGTATTCTTCCATAGGGCCTGTCATTCCAGAATGGGAGCCTGCTCACCTCTTGTGGCAGCTCAAAGCTTCAAAAAAAAGGAAGTGTGAACTTCCAGCCCTTTTTGATGCCTGAGCTTGTGCATCCTGGAATGTCACTTTGTCCAGATTCCAGGGGAGGACGCATAAGCTCTACCTTCTGAAGGGAGGAACAAGGGAAGACATGTGTATACAGAAAGGGGGAAGGGATTGACAGTGGCCATCTCTGGAAATCGGCTGACACACTGCCCCTTATTAAAATATGAGGTCCGGCCGGGCGCGGTGGCTCAAGCCTGTAATCCCAGCACTTTGGGAGGCCGAGATGGGCGGATCACAAGGTCAGGAGATCGAGACCATCCTGGCTAACACGGTGAAACCCCGTCTCTACTAAAAAATACAAAAAACTAGCCAGGCGAGGTGGCGGGTGCCTGTAATCCCAGCCACTCGGGGGGCTGAGGCAGGAGAATGGCGTAAACCCGGGAGGCGGAGCTTGCAGTGAGCCGAGATCCGGCCAGCCTGGGCAACAGAGCGAGACTCCGTCTCAAAATAAAAATGAGGTCCACGAAGGCCCTAACCTTGTCTCCTCTGTTCACCAACAGTGAACATAGTGAGACCTTGTCTCTACAAAAATAAAAATAAAACTGAAAATTGCATCTCCAGCGCCTATTGTATTTGACACATGCTATCTGTGAAAATATTGCAAAAATGACTAAATAATATAGTGCAAGAATGAAAGGGTACAACTTTTGTATAGCACTATTTCCTTTGACCAGAGTACTGTTTCCTCTTTCCCTAAGCTACCTCTCATTCCTTCTCAAAACTCAGTTTAAATGCTATTTCCTTCATGGCCCATGCAGAGTTAGTTACTCTGTCATTTTGGCTCCCTCAGTATTTTGCTCATGTCTCGTTGTGTTGGGCATTTGTTGGTTTCTCTTTGGGAGGATCTCAAAATGCAAAAATCATATCTTAGTCATATCTTTGAATGACTTCCAGTGTCTGGTAGGAAGTATGCTCGGAAATACAGCCATGGCTTAGAACAGAAAAACACTCAAAAATGAAATCAATTCTAACTCTGGGCTCCACAACTCAATAGGGAAATTTAAAAATTTGAAGTACATTTTAAGAAGAGCTGATGACTAAAAGGCCTTGGGTGGGGTTGAAGATGGGTAGGAAGAGAAAGATTGTTAGTCTAGAAAAGGGAAGTGATTTCCAAAGAAAAATACTGAGATCACTGAAATTTTAAAAATACTTATGTAAACTTCAACAATAGAAATATCTGATCTGTACTTCATCTGTAAAATGGGGCATAATAGTCCTGATGATCATTTAAGGTTGATGTAAGGAGTAAACGAAATAAAATATACATAGTGCTCAGACCAATGCCTGGAACACAGTTAGTGTTCAATAAGGGGTAGCTATCATAATCAACCTTCCAACAATATCTGCCACTTATTGACTGATCACTTGTGGGAACTGTATTCAGTGATAATATGGATGCCAAATGATGGGAGTTTCTTTATGAAAGTAATTCAGCATGAAGCAAGAAAGGAGGAGTAGCCTTTCCTGAAACAAACAAGGTTGAATGTCATTTCCAGGATCTCTTCCCTATCATTTTTCAACGTCACTTTTCAATGACTAGCATCTTCACAATGTAAGACTGGAAGGAAGAGCAGGGAAAATGGAGATTTGCTGATTCTACAATTTGGTGAACAGGTGCGGAAAGCCTGGTACATGCTTAGTTGTCACTTAGAAGAGCAGAGAAATCAGGCCAGCAGCAAGTGGGTCACGCCTGTAATCCCAGCACTTTGGAAGGCTAGGGTGGGATGATTGCTTGAGCTCAGAAGTTCAAGACCAGCCTGGGCCACATAACGAGACCTTGTCTCTACAAAAATAAAAAAAAAACTAAAAATTAGCTGGATGTGGTGGTATATGCCTGTAGTCTGAGCTATTCAAGTGGCTGAGGCAGGAGGATTGCTTGAGCCCCGAATTTCTTTTTTTTTTGAGACGGAGTCTTGCTCTGTCGCCCAGGCTGGAGTACAGTGGCACAATCTCGGCTCTCTGCAACCTCCGCCTCCTGGGTTCACACCATTCTCCTATGTCAGCCTCCTGAGTAGCTGGGACTGTAGGCGCTCGCCACTATGCCTGGCTAATTTTTTGTATTCTTTAGTGGAAACGGGGTTTCACTGTGTTAGCCAGAATGGTCTCAATCTCCTGACCTCGTAATCTGCGTGCCTCGGCCTCCTAAAGTGCTGGGATTACAGGCGTGAGTCACCGCGCCCGGCCTGAGCTCAGAATTTCAAGACCAGCCTGGGCAACATAGTGAGACCTTGTCTCTACAAAAATAAAAATAAAACTGAAAATTAGCTGGATGTGGTGGTGTATGCCTGTAGTCCCAGCTATTCAAGTGGCTGAGGCAGGAGGATTGCTTGAGCCCAGAAAGTTGAGGCTGCAATGACCTGAGATAGTGCCATTATACTCTAGCCTGGGTGACAGAGAGAGACCCTGTCTCAAAAAGCAGCAGCAGCAGCACAGAGAAACTGACATCTGAAAATAAATCTCCAGGCCTAAGATTTCGAGCTCTTGAACACTTGAAGCTTGCTTTATGTAGCAATTCCTTTCCATCCATTTATAGAGTGAAAAATCAGGCTGTTATATCACAAATTAGCCTTCCAATGAGAGTTACTCTGAATAGAGAAATGGCAGAGACCCAACTTAACTACCTTGGAGACACTGATAAAAGATCCAGCATATGTGTCTCAGGGGCAGCCTCTCATGAAATCTCTACAACTAAACCATCAACTTTTCTTGGAGAATCCATCATCAACTGAAATTGCTTTGTTTGATACCTTAGTCAGCCAGTTCAAGGGCAGACTGCCCAGACAGACCTCTGTGCTAGCTGCCAGGTAATTAATTTACCTCCAAAAATGAAAATAAGGCTCATTGTTCCCACTGTTTCTTTTCTTCTTTTTTTTTTTTTCTTAAAATAAATCCTGTTTTTACCTTTGTTCACTGACGACAGTCTAATGACAATCTCCTTTATATACAAGTAAATTTTTTGGCATGCAGATAATTAACCGTACATCTCTATGTCATTATTTGACATATGACATCATGGAGATTCACTGTCATCTTACATGCAGTCCTTCAGGTGATCAGTGAATGATCTGTTTTGGTTTTTTCGATATAAATTTTAAACAAAGAAATGAAAAAATTTGCCTTGTTGAAATAGGGTGGCTCGTTGTACAAGTGGCCCTTGGAGACTCTTTGACTTGAATACACAGATATGAAAATACGTGGAGATGTGTTGGCTAAAGATACAATTAAATGTTTTAATGAGTGCTGTTCAGTTAATATGTAAGGGAAGGAAAGTTAATTATTTTTTGAGATCTCTAGGGCATCTGAGATCTCTGAGATTCTCAACTGGAGGACAGTTTTTTGCTCTCCAAGGGGCATTTAGCAATGGTTTGGAGATAGTTTTGGTTGTCACAATGGGTTGGGGCAGTCGAGTGCTACTGTTATCTAGTGGGTAGACACCAGGGATGCAGGTAAACACCCTACATTGCACATCTACTCACAACAAAGAATTATCTGACCCAAAATGTTAATAATATCAAGGTTGAGAAACCCTGCTCTAGGGCTACAAGTCTTGTTGATAGTCACCCTGGATTGCATTAATTAGTTTAAATGTACCTTTTATTATTCTTTGCTGTATTACAGTCTTCTACACGTCTCTAAGCCAGTATGAAACACAAGGCCTAGCATATATTATTATTCAAATGTTTCTTGCTTGAATAAATACATGATAGTCAGTGAACACCTGTTGAATGAACAAAGGGGTTAAATTTAACAGCTAATTGCAGTGTTTATGCTACTTAAACATGGTGAGCTTTCTAGGTGTTCTTGCCTCACTTTTTGAGAGCTTTGCTCCTTCACTGGGACTTAGACATCTAATTATAAGGAGTTAAATTCTACAGAGGTATGGAAAGATGATAATGAAGCTACAGGCAACTGGGCAGTAATTAATACTTCTCTACTTGGATACTGAGATTTTCACACCTGCTGGATAACAGTGAATTTGTAAGGGATTATATACTTAATGATAACATTTATATATAACAAACATTTATTTAATGTTTGTTGATTATATGAATTAACTAATCTCTAGAACGTTCCTATACAGGATCTTCTATCAGTCTTTGTATTTATAAGCATCTGTTGAGCACGTTTTGTATACCAAGAATCAGTTATTTCCCCAAACTTTGGTGAGACCAACAGACTTTATATCATTAGCTAGTGAGTTGTTCTAAAAGTGTTGGCTTATGTATAACCAGTGAGTTCTATCTCTTTTGTGGCGTTGGCCAGGTTTTATAAAGTGTAGCTTCTTGTTTATTTATAATGGACTTAGATCCTTGGATGAGATGTATTACATATGTGTGAAGGATTAGAGGGCACTTTTTAATAACAACAGGAATAATACTGCTTTGTGCTGCTAAACTGTAGATCTTTTCTTCTAAAGATTTAGAGCCCATTATAGACATAATTTGATTGTTGTTCTATTGCAACAGTGTTTTTCCTTCTCTCCTCATCCAGGCAGATATTTTTCTTGATTAAAGATGGCATGAATACTTTCTCATGTTATGACCTATTTGATAAACAGCTCAGGATGTTATAAAAGCAAAGCAGGAGATGTCTTAAATAATTAGTGGCAGAAAGCTTGCTGCTGCTCGGGTGTTAATCTTGCCAGAAAGCTCAGATATTTGTGGGTTGCTCTGTACATTTCTGTACAGATGTGTGTGAGGTTGAGTTTCAGCCATATGCCAGTAACAGCATCAGGAAACATTTTGTCATGCTACTTCCTTGGGTGATCTTCTATGACCAAAAGAAAAAAAAGTCATATTTCTGTCTTGTGAAATTGAGCTCGAATTCTGGGTAGTTTAGCAGTAATCAGTATATGCCTGAATCACAGCTGCGCGGGATGGTTTATATTATATACCAATGGCAACTACTGCTTTAAATATGGAAATTAAATACTTTAGGTTCAGGCTGATTCCAATCTGTGGGTAGGAAACGTCTGATCTATCCCAAGATAAGTTTAAAAGTGTGTGGAGGTTTCTCTGGGGCTACAAATCCTGTTCACATTCATATGTATTTCTTTCGAGACAGTCCCTTGAGGTCTCTTGGCAGCTACCTTCTTGAACGTGGGAAGAGATTGGGATCCCTAAGAATGCAAAAAAGGAGAAATCAAAATGTCCTCAGAAGATTCCAGAGTGTGGTTGATCCAGAGACCCAATCCAACAGTTCCAGGACTCAAAAGATGAGTATCAAACTGTACTTGGCTTCCCTCTCTCCAGGCATGAGACATCCACACTTACCCAGAATCATTTCCTCATTTGGAAGCTTCTTGTGTTCCCAGCATTCTCAGATCTTTTACCAAATTTTTTGTCCACTCTCCTAATAATGAATAGTTATGTATAGCATTATAGTTGTGGTCTTGATGCTTCTATTATCTGTTGATCATTCTGGCTGTGTTTCTCGATGGCTCTGTGGCCATGAAACAACACTTTAATAGGTACAAGATGACTGGTGGAACTCACCTAGTAATCTCTGGGCTTTCCTTAATGTGTATAAGTAGTGTATATTATAGCTCACTTAAAAATGTGTTAACGGGTGAAATTAACATGATACTTCAGAAGTTGTTGATTATTTATTTATTTTTTTGAGACAGGGTCTCACTCTGTCATCCAGGCTGAAGTGCAGTGGTGTGATCATGGCTCACTGCAGCCTTGATGTCCCCAGGCTTAGGTGATCCTCCCAGCCTCCTGAGTAGCTGGTACTACAGGTGTACACCACCACATGTGGCTAATTTTTGTATTTTTTGTAGAGACAAGGTCTCATCATATTGCCCAGGGTGGTCTTGAATTCCTGGGCTCAAGCAATCCGCCTGTCTTGGCCTCCTAAGGTGCTGGGATTACAAATGTGAGCTACTGTGCCTGGCAAGTAGTTATCTATTATCTTGCTAGACAATCTGTCCGTGACCTCCTGGATACCTAACAGAATATGCTGGGCCCTGCCCCTACCCCTCCATCTATTTTGAAGGTCACCTGTAATGTTGGTGGATGCTTTCAGTCACACCAACAGCTTCCTACCTCAGGCACTTGTGTCCCTCTGTCTGAGGGCTTTCATTGGTCTGAGGGCTTGCTCAGCGTGGCTTGGGGCAGGCCACAAGTGCTGGGAAATTAGTGCCTTCAGGATTGACCCTCAACTATTGAGGGATGAGAGTTGGTAGATGTGTACTAGGCTTCCTCATCCCGGGGTCAGTTCTGTATTCTACATAGTATCTGAGAGGGTCCCAGTGGGATGGAGCCCTCATGCCCACAGGGATGGGCTGCTCACCAACGTTCCCTTTCCTTATTCCTTCTCTGACCTGTTTTACTGCTCCCTTGTGCTTCTTGTTGTCACCTCCCAATTCTTGTCTCAGGATCTGTTGCTTGGGTAACTCAAACCAAGGCAACATCTCCTATGATAGCCCACTAAGCTGCCTCCCCTTTGCATCTTGCATTCAGTAAATTACTAAGCACTTTGGCTCTGCTTCCTAAATAACCCTCCAATTATCTTCCTGTCTACTTCCAGAGCTTAGTTCATATCTTTACTATCTCCCCTAGTTGATTACAATGGCATTCCAGCGGGTCTCTCCATTTCAACCTATTTTCCCATAACGGGTCTTCCACTGGAGATTCCTTTCCAAAAGGCAAACCATATCCTGTTACTTCCCAGGTTCAAACCTTTCATGGCTCAGGTCTTTCATCATGTGGCCCTTTTCTACCCATCCTGTGCCTTTCCTGAGTGCCACACTACTGTGCACCTTCCAAAGCTGTAGCATGTGGGGTTTAGATGCTGCTTTTGTCCACCTCTGAACTTCAGCACAATTCTTCCTTTCCTTTCCTGTCCTGTCTCTTTTTTTTCCTTCCTTCCTTCCTTCCTTCCTTCCTTCCTTCCCTCCCTCCCTCCCTCCCTCCTTTCCTTCCTTCCCTCCCTCCCTCCCTCCCTCCTTTCCTTCCTCCCTTCCTTCCTTCCTTCCTTCTTTCTTTCTTTCTTTCTTTCTTTCTTTCTTTCTTTCTTTCTTTCTTTCTTTCTTTCTTTCTTTCTTTCTTTCTTTCTTTCTTTCTTTCTCAACTGTACAGTACATTGTTATTAACTATAGTTACCACGTTGTGTAGTAGATCTCCTGAATTTATTTGAACTGAATTTATTCTGTTTAACTGAAATTTTGTATCCTTTGGCATCTCCTCCATTGCCCCTACTTCCTAGGCCCTAGTAAGCATCCTTCTACTGTCTGATTCCAAGAGTTTGACATTTTTAGATTCCACATACTAGTGGGGTGATGTGATATTTTGCTTTCTGTGCTTACCTTATTTCACTTAACATAATGTCCTCCAGGTTCATCTATATTGTTGAAAATGACAGGATTTCCTTCTTTTTTAAGGCAGAATAGTAGTCCATTGTGTATATATACCACATTTTCTTTATTCATCCATCAGTGGACACAGGTTAATTCCATATTTAGGCTATTATCAAAAGAGCTGCAGTAAACATGGGAGTGCAGATATCTCTTCAACATGTTGATTTCATTTCCTTTGGATATACACCCAGTATTGGGATTGCTGGATTGCATGGTAGTTCTATTTTTAGTTTTTGAAGAATCTCTATACTACTTTCCATAATGGCTACACTAATCTACATTTCTACCAACAGTATACAAGGGTTCCCTTTTCTCTGCATTCTTGCCAACACTTGTTATCTTTTGTCTTTTAGATAATAGCAGTTCTAACAGGTGACATCCCATTGTGGTTTTGATGTGTGTTTCCACGATAATTAGTGAAGTTTAACATTTTTTCACATAGCTGTTGGCCATTTAGAAGTCTTCCTTTGAGAAATGTCTACTCAGGTTTTTTGTCCATTTTAAAATTGGGTGGTTTTCTTGCTATTGAGTTTTTGAACAGCATAATTTTAGAGAAAACGTAAACTTCACCTTATATCTGGAACTATTATTTGCTGACCATACCCTAGCAGTGGCTTCCTCAGTCCCACTGCCCCTAGTCGTGTGCTCATATTTTTATTGGCCCTGTACATATCTCCATGTGTGGCTTCATTCTTTATCAGTGTGTGAATATGTAGGCCTTTATCGCTCAACTCTGAGTTCCTTGAGAGCAGTAACTACATGTGATTCCCAGCTCCTGGCTCAGTACCAGGCATGAACTCAATACTTGATCCTTGAAGAACAGTTGGACATTGCTTTGTGCTTCAGAAGTTTGCTCCGGAAAATACGGTAGCACTAAGGGTTGGGAGGAGGCTTTCTGTTCTGCTAACACATAGAATGGCTTAATGAAGAGAGACAAATTAATGATGATGGTGGCATGACCCAGAGGCTTAGTGGCAGAAAGTGATTAAAATCCTCACTAAATATTTTATATCTTACTCCAGTGCTTACTTGTTAGACCTACCTATTCTGCCACGTTTAATTTCTTTTGCATGCTTATACTTCTAAGCCCTTGCTGAATAGGTAGGAAGGAATAGAAGTAAATTTGCAGAAAACTCCAGTTCTCTTGGGGTATAGTTTGCTTCCATCACCAGATTTGTCTTGCTAAGACCCAGAGAGTCACTGAGGTCAAGTGAAAAAAAATTATAAAATAAGACAATGTTCAGTTTTTTACAATCTTGGTTTTGATTTCTGTTGGCTAGTTGCACCTCTATGGGGAACAACATACGGATTAGCCAAAATGCCCAGCTCTGTTCCTTCCAAGGGAGGACTTGTGGGGAGGACTCTGTTTTCTTAGTGCTATGACTTGGTTATGGGCTTTGGCTCCTTTCCCTATGGAAAGTTCTTTATTCTGGAAACCAGATTCCAATCTCCTGTCCCAGGGAAGGGTGGGGCAGGCATTCATCATAGTTTATACATGGTCTAGAATGGGGAGTCAATTCTAGCTCTGTGATGCTTCTCTCCATAACTTCGGTATCATCCCCTATAACTTCCTAGTGTCAGGGTGATCTGGTGTATTGCAGAAAGTATGGCACTTTGTGGAGGTCTCCACTAAAACTCCATGGGTGTGTATAAGGGGTAAGGGGCAGAGTCACCAAGCGGGTTGAGATCAAGTGTGTTCATCAGCGCTACCTCCTAGCTGCATTGAAACATAGTCACACTTGTGGTGGCTAGGACATGTCTCCAGGCAGGATGGGAAGCGAGTTGTTCCCAGCCTTACAAGGGGCTGGGAAATTCTTTTTAATTGAGTAGAGCCCTGAGGACTTTGTGATGAGATATAGGCGTACCCTGTAACACAAATAAAGCCACAGGTGTGGGTCTACCCCGAGGAATGGAGACAGGAGACAGTGGCCAAGATGAGGCAGGGAAGCCACTGCCCACACGTAATGTACAGGGGTCTAGTTCCCACACACACTGAGAGGCCTTGTTTCCTGCCTGAGTTCCCAGCAAAGCAGCCCTCTCTGACCCGGTCTGGGGTTTCGCCCTCTTGTTATTGGTTTCCTCCCTCTTTCCATGGGGAGCCCATGTACTGTGTCCTCTCATGTTCTTTCTCACCTTGCTCAGGCCCATCTGAGCTTGGAAGGTGGTGAGTTGCAACCTCTGCACTCCAGCTCTGCTCTCACAGGAGGTCTATTTATTAAAAACAAAAGGCAAAAATAAAATTATTCCATCAATGATTACAACACTGCTGATTATTTTGCTTCGTTTTGAGACGTATTGAAGGATCAGACAATTCCATTTCAACAAAAATAATTGTAACAGTTTATATTCAAAAAATATTTTTCATGTGGCTCAGTCCTATGTGAAATGCTTTGTTTTTATCATTTTGTTTAATCCTCATGACGCTTCTCTAAGGAAGGTATTACCATTAATTCCATTTTATAGACAAGGAAGCACAAGAACAGAGAAAGTAAACAAATTGCCCAAGATCACACCGTCAGTGGAAAAGCTGGGCTGGCAGCTCCACAGAAGTGTTAAAAATACTTCCTGTCATTCACTCCTTGCTTAAAGAAACATAAAGAATGTAGATGCAAAAGAAAAAGAAAAAAACCCCAAATCAAATATAAAAGAGAGACTCAAAATTAAAAAAAATAACATGGACACAGACATTTTGTAGCATCGGGAGACACGCAGTGATGCAGCAGCACTGCTCAGAGGGCACGTTTTCCTTCTTGCAAAGGACAGTGGACACGGTGTCCATATTTATTTATTTTTTAAAGAGGCAGGGTCTCACCTTGTTGGCCCAGGCTGGAGCACAGCTGCAAGATCAGAATTCACTGCAGCCTCAAACTCCTGGGATCAAGAAATCCTCCCACTTCAGCTGCCTGAGCAGCTGGGATTATAGGCTGGCACCATCACACTCAGCTAATTTTTTTTTTTTTTTTAATTATACTTTAAGTTCTGGGAAAAATGTGCAGAACACGCAGATTTGTTACATAGGTATACATGCGCCATGGCGGTTTGCTACACCCATCAACCCATCATCTACATTAGGTATCTGTCCTAATGCTCTCCCTCCCCTAGTCCCCCATGCCCCCAACAGGCCCTGGTGTGTGATGTTCCCCTCCCTGTGTCCATGTGTTCTCATTGTTCAACTGCCACTTATGAGTGAGAACATGTGGTGTTCGGTTTTCTGTTCCTGTGTTTGCTGAGAATGAGTTTCTAGCTTCATCCATGTCCCTGCAAAGGACATGAACCCATCCTTTTTTATGACTGCATAGTATTCCATGGTGAATATGTGCCACATTTTCTTTATCCAGTCTATCATTGAGGGGCATTTGGGTTGGTTCCAAATCTTTGCTATTATGAACAGTACTGCAATAAACATATATGTGCACGTGTCTTTATAGTAGAATGATTTATAATCCTTTGGGCATATACCCAGTAATGGGATTGCCAGGTCAAATGGTATTTCTGGATCTAGATCCTTGAGGAATCGCCATACTGTCTTCCACAATGGTTGAACTAATTTACACTCCCACCAACAGTGTAAAAGCATTCCTATTTCTCTACATTCTCTCCAGCATCTGTTGTTTCCTGACTTTTTAGTTGTTTTTAGTTTTATTTTAGAGACAGGGTTTCACTGCATTGACCAGGCTGGTCTTGAGCTCCTGACCTCAAGAGATCCTCCTGCCTTGGCCTCCAAAAGTGCTGGGATGAGCCACTGCACTTGGCATGTGTCCATATTTTTACTGGTCTGTTACTTAATACTCGCATGCATCTGTCTCCCTGGAGTGCTCTTGTGTTCATTTCCTGCCACCTCAGATTTCCAGGAAAATTGTTTGTATTTCCCTCTGTCCATCCAACTTGCTGTCTTTCTGTCTCTCACATGTCCACTTAGCCCCCATTTCCTCTCCCACAGAACTAGATTACAATCGTATCAATACCTGTAACAAGTCTTTGGTTGTCTGTTCCATGGGAAAGTATGCTCTATTTATTTAGGAAAACCCAAATAAGCAATTGCTGTCTTCTAAACTTGCACTTCCCAATATGGGAGCCACCAGCTCATGTGGCTTGTGAGCCCTTGAAATGGAGCAAGTTGGAATTAAGATGGGCTCTGAGTATAGACTATACACCTGACTTTGAAGACTTAGTCTGGGAAGTTGGGGAGAATGTAAGATATCTCATTGATAATTTGTAAAATATTGACTACAGGTTGACATAATGGCATAGATAAAATACATCACTGAAATTAATGTTGCCCATTTCTTTTTACCTTTTTCTAATGTGGTTACTAGAAAGTTTAAAGTTGCATTCCTGGCTCACATTGGACAGCACTGCTCTAAACGCTGTGCTTGCTGCTTTGGATGAAGAAAGGAGAGGCCTGGCCACTGCCCTGAGGGAAACTCCAAGTTCATGGCTTAGTGTGTGTGTGTTTTTTTTTTTTTGGAGACAGGATCTTGTGTTGCCCATGCTGGTCTCAAAGTCTTGGTTCCAAGCAATCCTCCTGCCTTGGCCTCCCAAAGCGTTGGGATTACAGACATGAGCCACTGTGCCCAGCCTGCTTCTTTAGACTTTGCTGTCCGTGAAGGATGCAGGGCCTGTGATTTTCCCTGTCAGAAGCATCTGCATTTTAACAGAGGCAAATGCTTTAATCTAGCTGTGGGAGTTCTGGTCAATGACCTGCTGGAGAAATCAATGTCAGCTGTCAGCTCCTGGAGGCCACAGCTTCTTTGCAGTTGCTGGGTACTGTGCTTAGAGTAGAAGTGTGAGCAGTCAGGGGCTATTCAGTGATTAAATGTATTTGGGTCAGAGAGGTTTTCTGTCTGGCAGTCTATCAACTCCATCGCATGGACACTTGCTTTGCCCACTTGTTTCAAACAGATACCTCCTTTCCTGTTGCTGCACCTGCCCTGTCACCAACCCTGCCAGCCTACTTCTTTAATTACTCTCCAAACAGGACCCCTTCCACGTCTCATGTCTCTACCAGAGCTTTCATCATCTTTCATGGAGATCCTAGCTAGTCATGCCACCTCCAAGGTAGCCCAAAGGTTTTCAAACTCTAGCATGACTCGGAGTCACCCGGAGGATTTGTTTATACAGATTGCTGGGCCACACCCCCAGAGTTTCTGACTTACTAAGTCCCAGGTGGGACCAAGAATTTGCATTTCCAGCAAGCTTCCAGGTGATGCTGATGCCGCTGTTCCAGGGCCTACACTCTAAAGATTGCTGGTGTAGCCTAATGATCTTCCTAAAACAAATCTAACCTTGACATTCTCCTCCTAAAACCTGCCAATAGCATATCTGAGTCTTTTGGATGAAGTCTGGACTCCTCAGGGCCTCACCCAAGGGCCTTCACAGTCGTCAACCTGTATACAGCCCCAGCTCCATCACTGAGGCCTTTGCTTGGCCCGCAGTGCCTGCAGTTCTCCCAGTGGACCAGGCTTTGCCTCACCTCTGGGAGTCCTGCCTGCTGCACTCTTCTCTCCTTTCCTTGTGGGCTGCCTTTCCCAGGCTCTTGTGCAGCTGGTTTCAAGCTGGATTGAACCAATGGAAGATACTGGTAGGATATAGGAAGGCAGTAGGAGGGAGAAAGCAGGTGTAATTACTTCTTCTCTCTGCTTTGAGTAGCATCTGTAGTAGTGGCTGTGTTTCCTGTATAGCTTCAGCTTCTGTCACACAGACCTGCTATGTTTTCAGGTTCCACAGGATCACCCCAGCATGGGCACTGGAAACACCACCTCCTCTCGAGGTCCCTGCTGTCCTAGGGGTAGAAGCGGCTTCCTGCTGTTCCCAGTGCCTACGTGCTCCTCTGGCTCTGTTTGGCTTCTTAACTCTTTTGTAATCAATATCACATACACAGTTCATCTCTGGAGTAAATATATAAAGGTTAAACTGCTGATGTCCAATAGAACTCTCCATCATTATGGACATTTTCTGTATCCAAGGAATCCAATACAGTACCCACTGGCTACATATGACCACTGAACCCTTGAAATGTGGCTAGTGCCGCTGAGAACCTGAATTTTAACTTTGTTTAAATCAAATTAAAGTTAAATAGCCACATGGGGCTGGTGCCTACTATATAGGATAGTGCAGGCTTAGTCTCTACCTAATATACAGCCTGTGAAATTTAGGAATAGATTCTGAAATTGGCATCAAAATAATAGAGAGGTATTCTGTGCTCTTCAGCATCCAGCACGGTATTGCTGTCTGCATATAATTCATGAGTTTCAAAACTTTTAAATCACTTTATAAAATATAGATCTACAAGGGCTGAGATTACAGAAAAGAAAGATTAACAAGAATTGTTGTTAGGTAAATTAAAGCAAGTTATAGAACAATATGTATAGTACCATTTGATTTGGTGAAAATAAAACTAAGTAAAACTGAGTCCTCATGTGAAAATGTCTTAAGGGATACACAAAACACTGTTAATGGTGGGAATAAGAACAGGAGGGAAGAGGAAAAGAACTATTTCACTTAATACATTTTATATCTCTCTGCGTTGTCTGGAAACACACACACACACACACATGCAGGTATATTTTTCCATGAACACATATCACTTCTACTATTGTATATCTTTCTCTATCAATTCACTTTAAAGCCTATATGTCTTTATATTTAAAGCGAGCTTCTTGTAGCAGCATATAGTTGGGTCTTGTGTTTTGATCTTCTCTGACCATCACTGTCTTTCAGTTATTGCATTGAGACGGTTGAAGTTCAAAGTGATTATTGATATGGTTAGATTCACATCTACTACATTCATTACTGTTTTCTCTCTGTTGCCCTTGTTCTTTGTTCCTATTTTTGTTTTCCACTCTTTTTCTTCCTTTTGTGGTTTTATCAAGCATTTTATACGATTCTATTTTCTCTCCTTTTATTTTTATTTTTATTTTTTTATTTTTTTAGATGGAGTCTCGCTCTCTCACCCAGGCTGGAGTGCAGTGGCAAGATCTCGGCTCACTGCAACCTCCGCCTCCCAGGTTCAAGCGATTCTTCTGCCTCAGCCTCCAGAGTAGCTGGGATTACAGGCACGTGCCACCATGCCCGGCTAGTTTTATGTATTTTTAGTGGAGACGAGGTTTCACGATGTAAGCCAGGATGGTCTCGATCTCCTGACCTCGTGATCCGCCCACCTTGGCCTCCCAAAGTGTTGGGATTAAGGCATGAGCCACTGCACCTGGCCCTGTACTGGTTTTTTAAAAAAACATTTTTTAGTGGTTGACCTAGAGTTTGTAATACACATTTACAGCTAACCCAGGGCCCCTTTCAAATGACACCATACCACTTCACAGAGTGCCAGTACCTTATAAGAACAAAATATCCTCAATCCCTCCCTCTAGTCCCTTGTATCACTGCCATCGTTCATTTCAGCTACACCTAAGCATACATAAATACACAGAGTCAACCCTTGAACAAACAGGTTTGAGCTGTTTTCTTCTGCCTCTGTAACCCCTGAGACAGCAGGGTCAACCCTTCTTCTTCCTCTTCCTCAGCCTATTCAAAGTGAAGATGATGAGGTTGAAAGGGAAGATGATGAGGGTGAAGACCTTTCTAACAATCTACTTCTACTTAATGAATAGTAAATACATTTTCTCTTATGATTTTCTTAATATTTGCTTTTTTCTAGCTTACTTTATTGTAAGAATATAGTATATAATATATATAACATACAAATATGTGTTAATTGACTGTTTATGCTATTGGTACTGCTTCTAGTCAATAGTAGGCTATCAGTAATTAAGCTTTTTGAAAGTCAAAAGTTATACATGGAGGCTGGGCACAGTGGCTTATGCCTGTAATCCCAGGCACTTTTGGGAGGTGGACGCAGGTGGATCACTTGAGGTCAGGAGTTTGAGACCAGTCTGGTCAACATAGTGAAACCCTGTTTCTACTAAAAATACAAAAATTAGCTGGGTGTGGTGGCACGCACCTGTAATCCCAGCTACTTGGGAGGCTGAGGCAGGAGAATCGGTTGAACCCGGGAGACAGAGGTTGCGTGAGCCAAGATCATGCCACTGCACTCCAGCCTGTGTGATAGAGCGGGAGTCCATCTCCAAAAAAAAAAAAGTCATACATGGATTTCCAACTGCATGGCGGGTGAGTGCTCCTAATCCCCAAATTGTTTAAGGGTCAACTGTGTGTGTGTATATACATATATACCCATACACATATGCATACATAAAATACTATATATTGCTATTATCTTTACATAATATTATTTGTTAGATCAATTAGAATTAAGAAAAAATTTTCTTTTACTTATTCCTTCTCCAATGCTCTTCTCTATGTAGTTCTGTGTTTTTGGCCTGTATTGTTTTCCTTCTCTCCAGAGAACTTCTTTTAATATTTCCTGCAAGGCAGGTCAACTGGCAACAAATTCCTTTAATTTTTGTTTGTCTGGGAAAATCTTTTATTTCTCCTTTGCTTTTGAAGTATACCTTTATAGGGTGCAGAATTCTAAGTTGGAAATTTTTTTCTCTCAACACTTTAAATATTTCACTTTACTCTCTTCTTGCTTACATGGTTTCTGAGGAGAAGCTGGATATAATTCTTATTTGTGCTCCTTTGTAGGTAAGGTTTATTTTCCCTCTGACTTCTTTCAGGATACTTAGAAAAAAACTTCGATTTTCTCTACTTTAAATATACTATGCCTAGATGTAGTTTTTATTGTTTACATATTTATTTATTTAGTATTTATCTTGGTGTTCTGAGCTGCCCCTCTGGGGTTTGGTATATAACATTAATTTATGGAATTACATACTGATATGGTTTGGATCTGTGTCTTCACCCAAATCTCATGTCAAATCGTAATCCCCAATGTTGGAGGTGGGGCTTGGTGGGAAGTGATTGGGTCATGAGGGTGTTTTTCACGAATGGTTTAGTGCCATCCCTTGGGGTCTGTCCTCACAATAGTGAGTTCTTGTAAGACCTGATTGTTTAAAAGTGTGTAACATTCCCCTGCTTCTTGCTCCTGCTCCCATCATGTCAATGCCTTGCTACGCCTTTGCCTTCCACCATGATTGGAAGCTTCCTGAGGTCTCCCCAGGAGCAGAAGCTGCTGTGCTTCCCATACAGCCTATGGAACCATAAGCCAATAAAACTCTTTTCTTTATAAATTACCCTGTCTGAGGTATTTCCTTATAGCAGTGTGAGAATGAATTAATACATATACCTTTGACTTTTGTCATTTAGATTCCACTGAGCAGGATTTAGTCATCTTGGTGCTGTTTTAATAAGACATGGTAAGACACCCAGCCATGGAATGACTGTTGTAAAAGAAGAGGCTTCTATAGTCACAGATCTCTAGAAACAGGAGGCACAACACGTCATACAGGGCCACATGGGAAGCACCAGGGCTGATCAGGGAGCAAAGGAAGCAGGAAGAGGATATCACGGACAAGAGCCTTCATTGTGGTTTCTGTGGGAAGGAACAGGCAAGACAGATAAGCAGGTTTAGGATTGGCTGGTTTGAATAGTTTCAGTGAGCTCTGGGATATATGGACTGTACCTAGTTACCTGGTCTCTGGCCCTGGGGTGTTTAGGGCAGGGAAGTAGTGGCTCACCTTTGAGAGCCCCATTAAGAGGTGGTTGGAGTGGGAGCTCTGGATTGTTTGGTTTGCATATGAAAAATGTGCTCCTAGGCAAATTATTTGCCATCTTTAGGAACTGATTAGCCTTGGGAGGAGCAGTTTTTCCAGGGTTAGCAAGACCTCAGATGTCTAATTATCAGAAATATAGAAAATAAAAAGGCATGATTAATACATATGATGAAGTCTTCAGGAAGGCAGGTAAGACTGTTTCTGTTAGATGAAATTTCTGTGATCTTTGAGTTCTGCTCTCTGCCTGTCAGGATGTCAGGGATCCTTCCTTTTGCTCTGTGTGGGTTTGCATCTGGCCTGTTTTCTTCTTTCTCTTTTAAATTTGTTAGACTTACAATAGATGTCAACTAAGAGTAAATAGGTGCTAACTGAGGGCCTCAGGTATTTGCTCCTCTGTTAGTGCTCATTATGGCATTTCTGGTGGAATATCAGTGTTTTTAATGTGATCACCCCTTACCACTGTAAGGGTAGATTGTATGTGAAGACATGGAATCCCATTAGAAACCAAGGGACCACTCAGTGCAGGAGTTCATGCAGTGTAGCTGTCCCAGCTACCCTAAGCTACTGTTGCCTCTCTCTATACCAAGCTTAAAAACCTGCCACGTGCCAAGTGCTTTGCTTTCAGCACCCAGTTTTACAGGCTGCGTTGCTGCTCAGGGAAAACTTACTGCGAACAAACTATGCCCCAAATAGGAAACACTTAAGATATTTAAGGCCTTCCTTATTCTTGAGCCAACCTTAGCAGCAACAAGGCCACATCCCCATCTCTGAGGTCTCCAGTGTCTTAGAATAACATGTCCACCTCTAGATTTTAAGGATCCTGGAAAGCTCATGTATTGTGTTTCTTTCTTTGTCTTATCTGTATACTGCATTTCTGAGGCCGTGGCTTCTGGATAAATATGGTCACTATTCTGTGGAGCACCTATTTTCACACGGCACGAAACAAGCCAGTGAACATAGCAGCATGATTCTGGTTGCTGTCTAACTTGGGCAAGTTACTTAATCTTCTTGTGCCTGTTTCTTCAATTATAAAGTCGGAAAAATAATGAGTCCTATCTCCTAAGGTAGCTTTGAAGGTTATATAACTGAGTCTTTACAGAGTCAATACATTAATACGTTGAGATGAATATGTGATATTTAAAGCCTTAAAGGAATCGTAAAACAAAGAGTGAATTTAGTGCAGGCTATGTAAAATCTCATATGAAATTTTAAGACTTTTTTCCTCAAAAAAACAAAAACAAAAACAAAAACAAAAAACAAACAAACAAAAAAACACCCCTAAGAGGATGCTTTCCTTGGCTCCCTAGAGGTTCATATCAGCATTTCATGTTGGATGTATTTCATGGAGTATTTGATTCTACTGTTTGCTGATTCTGCTGTCCCCTTGCCGTTCTAGAGGAAGCCTCAAACATTGACAATCTATTCAATGTAGGTAGGTTAACGCAGATAGCTGTCAATTCCATACTGAGATCAGGTACCTGAGAGCAATATCCCATGGACTAGGGGCCCCAAACATGAGGGAGCATTGGGATGGACATCCATTCTATGTCACCTTCCCTGATCTTCTCTCCTGACACCTGGATGTCTTCAAGCTGCCTACTGACTTAGGCCTAACCTCCTTACTATAAGCTGGGCCTGAAGACTTATTATCCCTGACTTTTTCCTACAGTGGAATGGGTTTATTGCTTTCTAATTAGACAAAGGAAAGGAGAATTCAATATATAGAATTTCTACAGCCAATTATGAACATTTCTAATGGGATATACAAGAAATTTCTTATAAGCCTTATTCATCATTACCAAACCCTAGAGACAATCCAAATACCCATCAACAGGGGAATGGATAAAGAAATTGTGCTATATCCATCCAGTGGAATACTACTCAGCAATGGAAAGGAACAAACCAACATACACAGCAACATGGATGGGAATAAAAAGCATATTGTTGAACAAAAAGAGCCAGACAGAAGAGAATATGTACTGTGGGATTTCATTTGTATGAAAATTTGTTATAGTGACAAATCAGAACAGAAGTTGTCTCTTGGGGAATGATTCAAAGGAAAGGTGTAGGAAAAGTGCTGTGTCTTAATGTGAATGATGTTTACATGAGTTAAATGGTTACATTCATTGAACTATAGTCTAAAGGTTTGTGCTTGCTACTGTGTGTAAATCATACCTCAATAAAACACTGTTAGCATGCTAAAAACATTTCTGATGGGAAAGGTTGCTTCCCATTCTCTGTATCCTCGCCAACCTCCATTGTTTTTGACTTTTTAGTAATAGCCATTCTGGGCAACAGTAGAAACTGGGGACTTCTAGAGAGGGGAGGGAGGGAGGTGGTAAGAGTTGAAAGGTTAGCTGTTGAGT
The DNA here is from genome assembly GCF_002776525.5 of Piliocolobus tephrosceles. Taxonomy (NCBI): domain Eukaryota; kingdom Metazoa; phylum Chordata; class Mammalia; order Primates; family Cercopithecidae; genus Piliocolobus; species Piliocolobus tephrosceles. The sequence continues at coordinate 55,948,767 of NC_045453.1, read as the reverse complement.
ATGATGCTCAGTACCTAGGTCACAGGATCATTTATACCCCGAGCCTCAGCATTATGTAATATACCCAGGTAGCAAACCTGTACGTGCACTCACTGAATCTAAAATAAAAGTTGAAAAAAAGAAAGCCCTCTCCAACCAACCAACCAAATAAATAACTAAATAACTAAATAAACAAATAAATAAATACCTCAAATGAATCCTAATTTCCATGTTTTAAAATTATTGTGACCACTTGTGTTTGGTCCAAACAAGTCAAGGCAAATAGGCACGGAGCTTCTTGCCAAGATTATATTCTAAATAAGATAATATTCTTAAAGAAAGACACACTGTAAAACTCAGGCAATCCTTAAAAAGCTGTATGGTATAATAAAATGAGATAACCACCAGAAAATCACTATCAAGCTATTAAGATTTAACAGGACAATTGTAAGTCTCTTGTGTCAAAGAAAGTTTCACAGAGAAGCGATTTTAGGACTCTTTTGCCTCTAGCTATAAAAAGTGCTTGGCAAATCATAGGGAATAAATGCTTTTCTAACCTAAATTTTTTAAACTTGCATCAATGCCTGCAATCTTCCCATTTAGAGAATCATAGTTTTGGGGTTTAAAAGTCTCTCAGTTTTCAAGATCCCTTGGCACGAAGCTCTCAACACAGGCCCCTTATGGTGTAAAGCTTTAGTGAGGGGATGAGTGGTCTGGAATGAAACGCTGAACAGGCTTTTGACAGATAGCACGGATCTCAGATGCCAGAAGATACAGAAAGGGGAAGAAGGTGATTAAAGATAAACTTGACTTTGCACTCAATTTTCCCAGGGCTGATCCTTCTAATGCACATTACCTCATTTATTCCTACCTTTGGTTTATCTTGAACATCTTCTTGGGGACTTACCTAGGGCTAGGGCAAAGACAGTCAAGCACTTTTGTGGAACCAAATGTATACAGCTGACTTTTTTCAGAGATGAAATTTCAGTGCTTAAATCTCAGGAAATCTATGTAGAATCTATAGCCAATCATGAATAGCCGTAAGGCTAAGAGCTCTTTCTTGATTAGCATCGTGCCGGACAAATTTTAAATGTTTTATAAAAGCATTTTTCTGAGAATGGCTGAGGAGCATTTCTAATGGTAAAGACAATTCCTTAGTGAATCATTTATCCAGCCATTTTCCAGTCTGAAGAATTGAGTGACAGTCATTAAGACTGACTCAATTTCTAGCTATACTTACATTTCTAAATTGACAAAAGAATCTGTGATGAAAAACAGATTTCAAAATGACTACATTAAAAGAAACAAATGAGTTTATTTTATATTCTTTTATGATATCATAAATAAATTATTCATCCAGAAGCTGAAATACTTAGTTACTTAATATTTGGAATAATCAAGAGCAGAGTGGGTTCAATTAGTAAAAATGAGGAGGCAGGGAGAAACCACCAGAAAAAAGACTTAATGATGAAATGCTATGCTGTCATAATAAAAATATGTAGACCCTTCTAGTTCATAATGTTTTAGTTAATCTAAACTTGTAAGCCTGAAGAAGTAAGTAAAGTATCAAGTAATTCTATATTGCACTGACCAGAAAGAAAAGCATAGTTAACAATAATTTGTTGTATATTTCAAAATAGTTAGATGAGAAAATGTAAACTGTTCCCAACACAAGAAATGATAAATATTTGAGATGACGGGTATCTTAAATACCCTGATTTGATTATTACACATTGCATGCATGTGTCAAAATATCACATGTACCCTGAAATATGTAAAGTTATGATTAATCAATAATAAAATTATCTATTAAAAATAGCATCTGACTAGAGTGAAATGGTATCTCATTGTGGTTTTAATTTGTATTTCCCTGATGGTTAGTGATGTTGAGCATTTTTCTATATGTTCATTGACTGCTTGTATGTCTTCTTTTGAAAAATGTCTGTTCGACCTTTTAAAAAGACTTAATTTGAGGGAGTACCTGTTCATTTGACAGTTTTCCCATTTCTAACTTGAGGAAATCTGGAATAGTATTTGACAAAAACTACGTTTTCAATTTACCTTTGATATCTGTCCCATTCCATTTTGCTTTGTGAACTCTTCATTTAACAATGAATTATCTAAGGTAAAAGACAAAAACAAAACCCAAAAAAACCAAAAAAACCCAGAAAAGTGTCTCTTCATGTTCTTTGCCCACTGAACTGTTTGAGTTCCTTGTAGCTTCCGGATATTAGCCCTTTGTCTGATGCATAGTTTGCAAACATTTTTTCCCATTCTATAGGTTGTCTGTTTACTCTGTTGACACTGTTGGTGGGAATGTAAATTAGTAAAACCTATATGGAAAACAATGTGGAGAATTCTCAGAGAACTAAAAGAATTATTGTTTGATCCAGCAGTTCTACTATGGAGTGCATACCCAAAGGGAAATAAATCATTATATCAAAAAGATACCTGCACTCATATGTTTATCATAGAATTATTCACAACAGCAAAGATGTGGAATCAACCTAAGTGTCCACCAAGGGAGGACTGAATAAAGAAAATGTGGTATACATATGCCATGGAATACTACTCAGCCATAAAAATAATGGAATCAAGTCTTTTACGGCAACAAGGATGGAACTGGAAACCACTGTCCTAAGTGAAATAATTCAGAAACAAAGTCAAATACCACATGTTCTCACCTATAAATGAGAGCTAAACAATGAGTACACATGAACATCCAGAGTGGAATAATAGACATTGGAGGCTCCAACACATGGAAGGGTGGGAGGGGGATGAGGGTTGATAAATTACCTATTGGGTATAATGTTCACTCTTCGGGTGATAGGTACACTAAAAGGCCAGACTTCATCATGATACAATATAGGCAGGTAAGAAATCTACACTTGTGTCCCCTAAATATATAAAAGTTAAAAAATATAAAAAAGTTATTATGAGGGAGGTGAAAAACACCATTTGAAAACACTTTATCAAATGGGAAGACTTTCATAGTGAGAACTCCATATAGGGTGTCTTGCTGTATTGTTAACTAGGATTTTTTTTTTCGGGGGCTGATTATCTAAGGACCTTTGGTTCCATTCACTTCCTTATTTGGCTGCTGGTCCACTGATCTCACTGCTTATTGGCACCTGAAGCAAAACATCGGAGGAGAAATCCAAAGGGTAATAATTTGCACCTGGAAGGCATTGTAGCATTCAGAAAAGGACAGTGTCAAAAGTGGGCTTCCTAGACGCAGACTTGGGATGGGGATTCTTGAGCAAGTAAGTTATTGATGGAGGCTGTCGGATGAACCTGGGAGGGAGGGAAAGAGGGAGGACAGGACCCAAGAAGAAGCTGGGCAAAGGTGTAGGCTTGGGAGGAGTCCAGCCTCAGCCTGATGCCACAGGGAGCTCCGGAGAGTGAATTGCAACACAGAGTTGTTTCACCCGAAAGCAAGGAGTGGGGGGTGGTTTTAAGTACTCCTGTGTCCACCAGTCGCTGGTGGTACTCTCCCTTTGTGTGTAAGTACCTGAGAGGATGCTTGTGCTGGTGACCTCTGGTCATTTCTTGGAGAGGCAAATTCTGTAAGCTGAGGGCACTTTTCCTGAGAAAGGAGCAGCTGTGAGCTGTTAGCAGTCAACACCGACAGCAGCTGGGAGCTGGTGGGGACCTAGCTAGCAAAGGATGTCTGCATGGAAGCACCAATAGTTCTTGCAGGCAGTCGCACCACCGGTGCAGCAGGTGTTGAAAATAAATTGGTAATGCCATGTCTGACGAGCCTAAGGCAAGAGGACTATGGAACCTACATAGGAGGACCACAGAGCCATAGTGCTCTGAAGAAGGTGGCATGGATCAGGGACTTGCTTTGGAGATAGTGGGATATGGTGACCCCTTTCTTAAATGTTGAAATGCAACCTCTAAAGAGACAGGCAAGTTCTATATTACAATTATAGACTTAAAACACCCCATGCCTTTTCTTCACTCTATCATCACAACTGCAATTGAACTGTAATTATTTCTGTAGTTATTGAATATCATCTCCACAATACTGTAAAAGCACCTCTGTATCTCTAATACCTGGCACATAGTAGGTGCTCAATAACTATTGATGAATGAACAAGTGTGCATGTGTTTAGGAAAATGGAGGAAGGTGCTCATGGGGACAGCATCTTACATTGATTGTTTTACTTACCTGAAATCTTTTCTCTGCTGTCTACACCAATCCTAGCCCCTTCTTTTGTGTGCTGCTTATCACCCACTGCTGCCAGGCATTTCCTGCCTAATTCATCATGCACACCACCATTTAACACAAAGGAATCTGTAAAACATATAAACCTTTCTTTTCCAACTGGTTTTATGTATTTATTTGTAATCCAATTCACTACAAAAAGGGTTAGGTTGGAATTTTTTGATGGTTGAGTTTGTTTTGTTTTTGGTTTTGGTTTCTAGAATGCTGCTTTTCTTATGCCATTCTTGTAATCTGCAGAAACACTTCCCCTGACAATCATCAGTCATTTAAATCCTTCAAAAACCTGTTCATGGGCCATTCCTTTACTGACTGCCCCAGTTGGAAATAACCTTTTCCTTCTCTGAGTTCTGGTAGCACTCTGTTGCTACCACTCTGAAGACACTTACTTTTGCCTCCTTAAGTGGTAGTTATTCTTGTATCTGTCATAGTTCCTCTCTCGATCTGTTGGCTCCCTCACATCAAGATCACACATCGAGCCTCTTGGTTGCTGTGTATGCCATAGGTGCAAAATAAATGCTTTTTGTGCATTAACATAAATGTGTATATGCCAGACAAGATTATATAGGATGATGTATAATAAGGTTGGAAATTGGACAGGAGGATGTTAAATAATTGTTTTGAAGTCACTCAAATTCCATATTTGATATCTGCAGAGGAGGCAGAGGAAGAAGAGAGATCATGAGAAATAGACCTGAGAATTGTCTTAATGTAAATCAATTGGAATCAAGAGAGCCCCAGCATGGGATGAAGTTTGGTTTCTCCATGAATTTCCTTTTCTTCTCTCATATCTAGTTGGGGTGATGTATGTTGCACTTGCGTAATAGAGATTTTCCTCCTGTGATGTCATCAGATGCACATTGTAGGGAAATTCTTTCCAGAAATGGAGTCACTATGGCCCCCAGTTGTCCTGGACTTGCCTGTCTCGCTGGAGCTGGCACAGATGTTGATGATCACTCCTCAGCTTTGAAACAAGGTTTTATAGTGCCAGCAATTCATATTAAACTGAGTCCATTTCCTCTATAACGTGAGAGCAGTTTCTTGATCATTCTTTAATCAAAACAGATGTCTTTGAAGCTGCCTAGAACAGGATATGGAAAATTTGCCCAGTGATCAAATATGGATTCAAAGGGAGATTCCTGATGGTTCCCTTTAAGCTGTGGGATATGGTACCTTTGAAAAGCAACTAGTGGCTAGAGATTGCTGCTGAATTCTAGAAGGCAGTAATCTGATTTCCAAAGATGCTGTACATGTGAAGCTTGAGGGTGCATGTGGTGTGGCTTTTTTTCCATGGCAGCGTGTCTTGTCACGGCTGTGTTCTGCAAGACTATGACTTAACTCTTGTAGTCTCAAGCCAGTAAGCAGAGTCACTGTTTTAGTGTGTAGTTTCAGACATACAGAGAGTGTACATCTTTCCCCAAACCTTGTTTATATTAGGGAAACATAACTCAGTGCTACAAATACTAATTAAGGCATATAACTGTGCTAACTTGCTACTGTGATGGTTCCAAGGATATACCAATAAAGCAAAGTGGTAAAGCAGAGACTTTATTAGCAGAATTATAGAATTAGAAGGGATTTTAGGATTAGCTATGACAAAACCCTCATTGTGATGGTGGTGTGGGAAGGAAAGGAAAATAAAACTAACATTTATTATATGAGGATTATGTGTCAGATATGTATATTGCGTGTTATTTACTCCTCCCAGAAACTCAATGTAGGAAAACATGGGAATCTATAATCTATCTATCTATCTATCTATCTATCTATCTATCTATCTATCTATCT
>NC_045453.1:55921367-55942762 GCF_002776525.5 Piliocolobus tephrosceles | reverse complement strand
TCTATCTATCTATCTATCTATCTATCTATCTATCTATCTATCTATCTTCTATTTAAATTGAGTACAATGGAGGCTGTGCTGAGGCTTTTAAAAGTAATATAAATTCTTAGAAAATCCTGTGAGATAGACAATATATTTTTTATTTTAGAGAAGAGGAAAGTGAACTTAAGATATTAAATGGCATTGCTGGGAAGTGATTGAATTGGTATTTGAACTGGTTTGTACATGATCAAAGCCCTTGCTCTTTCCTGATCCCCATATTTCAGCTACAGACACAAAGGTGTAGAGGGAGGGTGTGTCTCAACAGAACTTTTGGGTACTTGGCTAAATTGTCTTTCTTCTATTTTATACTGAACATCCCTGCAACTAGGGAGGAGGAGGAAGGAGGCATCATCTGACCAAGAGCACTGGCCCTTGTTAAATTCTTCTTCCCAGATTACATGCCCTCGATCAGCAACTTTAATCCCAAATTTTCTGTGGGAATACATTCCCGAGACCAACACATATACTTTCCATGTAAGGTGTTTCCAAAGTTGCCGATTAGGCCACTTGAAGTATTCCTTTGTTTGCTTAACTCTTTGTTGGCTTATGCAATTTTCATTTATTCTTTTCTAAAGAGTTCATATGATCAAAAGTATGTTTCCAGCCTCCCACTTTGTGTTTGATGCCTCTCTTCTCCCTGGTATCTCTACCTTGAATCCTTCAGGCTGGAGTTAGAACAGTTTACTCCTTTTTTCACAGCTTCTGGAAAAAAGGGAATAGTTAGTCTCTGAACAATATCCATTGCATATTTGGAGATAATTATGGAATCCCCTCTCAGCTTTTGTTAATATGAACCTTTCCCTTAGGGACAGGTTTTAAGTATGGAGAAACCATACAGCACCAAGCTTCAGACTTACTTTTATAGATGCGGGAAGGGTGTGTGAAGCAGGGAGGAGATATGTGGGCTTCTCCAGCCTGCATTTGAGCAATCCAAAGCTTAGATGACACCTGTACTTTGGTGGTGGCAAAAGCTGAAAGACTTCATGGTGCTGTGTGAGTCTCAAGTGTCCTTCCACTCTGCCTAAGGGAGAAGGATATTAGTCTGATGGCAGCTGTTAGGGAACCAATCAAATTGATTTGCAGTGGCAAAGCATGTTAATCTGGATTTTTGCCTCTAATGACAAGGCAATGTGATCAGTGGAATTAGCATTGACTTCAGATTTGGCACACCTAGTAACTGATTATGTAGCCTAGGATAAGCCTCTTTATTTTCCTTTTTTTTTTTTTTTTCTCTTGAGTGAAATGAAGAGTTAGAATAAACAACCTCTAAGAGCCCACCCAGATCTGAAACTCTGTATCTTAGAATCTCTAGGAGGGACATAGCTGCTCTCTCCCCATTATTTGGACAAGCACAAAAAGATGGGTTACTCCATTCATGGATTAGTGGGGTAATATGACTGATATCTTGTTGGAAAATCTACCAGGAGAAGACAACCAAGTGTATTGAACCAAGGATCAGATGGCCTGAGATTGAGTCCTGCCTTTGTTATTAACTTACTGGGTGATTTTGAATAACTAAAACATTTGGGTGTAAATTTCTCATTACTTAAGTGACAATTCAAATTCAATGATCTCTTGAATGCCTACTATTGGTGCTTTCTACATGTTAGTCATTGAGCTAAGAGTAGAAAGAAGTAGAAGACATGATTCCTAATTCTGAAAGCTTACAATGTGTGGAGGAGTAAATAAACCACCTAGTGCTTATGTGAAGTGCCGTATCAGAAGTATATTCAGATGCTACCCAAATGAGGAGTTAAGAATTTGTATGGAGTAAGAGAATAGACAGAGAACACTGCCAAGGTCACATTTGGTTCAGTACTCTCAGTTAAGTAGATGTAAGTAGATGGAGGGAAGGGAAGTAGATGGAGGCAGAGGCGTGAGCAAAGGTAGGGAAAAACAAAAGAAAACCCTGAGAAATAACACTGAGTGACTGAAGGATGTGAGAAGAGGGGGTGCAGGGACTGGAATAGAGTTTGCATCATCCTGTAATGGACATGGATTCCTTGTAATGTGGTTTGCATGTCCCTACCAAGACTTGTGTTGAAATTTAATTACCATTGTGATGGTATTAAGAGGTAGGACCCCTAAGAGGTGATGAAGTCGTGAAGCCTTTGCCCTTGTGAGTGGATTAATGTCATTATCATGGGAGTAGGTTAGCGATTATGGGAGTGGGCTCCTGAACAAAGGATGAGTTTGGCTCCTATTTTCTCTCTGTCTCTCATGTAGCCTTCCTCACCACATGATAACTTCTATCATGCGGTGATATAGCAAGAAGGCCTTCACCAGATGCTGAGCAGATGGAAGTGCCATCCGCTTGGACTTCCTAGACTCCAGAACTGTGTGACAAATAAACTTGTATTCTTTATGAGTTAGTCTGTGATGTTCTATTATAGCAGTAGAAAAATAGACTAAGACATCTTGTTAAGTAATTTGAACTTTGTCCTGCATGCAATAAAGATTTATTGAAACATTTTAAAGGAGTGGTGTGGTCAGGTCTGTATATTCTGGAGGAAAAATGGGGACAAAAGAGACAAAAAGCAAACAGACTAAAGGGAGAACTCTTGCAAATATACAAGGAAGAGGATATGAAGGCCTGAACCAAGGCATTGGCAGAGAAAATGGAGGAACAAACTTCAGGTTTGGAATTGTCTTGTAAGTGGAATTAGGATTGGCTACATAATTTGTGGGGCTGAGTACAAAATAAAATTGAAGAGTCCTTTGAAGACATAATTAAGAATTTCAAGACAGGGACAGCAGAATTTTAAACTGGGGACAGGGGCCTTCTAAGCATGGGGCCCTGTGTGACTGAACAGGTCTCATGTCCTTGAAGATTGCCATGAGCAAAATAGTACTTTATTTCCTTCCAGGTTTGTTGTGGTCATAGTTATAAACACTGTTTACAATTTATAAGAGTATACATTTTGGAGTGTCTCTTTTACAGATAATTTTATTCTGTGTATTCTGCCTTTTGTTTAGATTTTTATCTTAACCTTTTCTGAGTTGTCATAATACAAGACAAGTCCAAAGAAATGCCTCAGAATGAGGCTGCCTAGAATCTTCTGTAGGTTTTCCGGAGGAAAAGCGTTTCTTAAGTCACAAAGCAGTTTCTTATAGAGAAAGCTAAGAAAGGAGAAAACAAGAAAAAGCTTTACAATAGGGCATTATAATAGGTTGATATAGAACTGGGCTTATTTAATCTGGAGAAGGTAGTAGATAAGGACTTTATTAAGGTATTTGTATTAGTCAGCTATGCCATAGCAAAGCTGGGTGACAAACCATCCCCAGCTGTGATAGTTAATATTGAGTGTCAACTTGATTGGGTTGAAAGATGCAAAGTATTGTTCTTGGCTTCTTGGCTGTGTCTATGAGGGTGTTGCCGAAGGAGATTAACATTTGAGTCAGTTGACTGGGAGAGGCAGACCCACCTCCATCTGGGTGGGCACCATCTAATCAGCTGCCAGTATAAAAGCAGGCATGGAATGAGCAGACTTGCTGAGTCTTCTGGCCTCCTTCTTTCTCCCATGATGGATGCTTCCTACCAATGAACATCAGACTCCAAGTTCTTCAGCTTTTGGTCTCTTTGGACTTACACTAGCGATTTGCCAGGGGCTCTCAGGCCTCTGGCCACAGATGAAGGCTGCACTATCGGCTTCTCTACTTTTGAAGTTTTGGGACTTGGATGGGCTTCCTGGCTCCCCAGCTTGCAGATGGCCTATTGTGGGACTTGAGCTTGTGATGATGTGAGTCAATTCTCCTAATAAACTCCCCATCATATATTCATCTATCCTATTAGTTCTGTCCCTTTAGAGAATGCTAATACACCACTCAGGGACACATAATGGGCAGTTATTCTCATGCTCATGGGTCTTCAGGGGAGCTGTGGTTTAGTTGGTCTTAAGTGGGCTCAAATGCATGACTCTGCTACAGTTTGAGGGTTGGCTGGTCTTAGATCCAGGCTATGAGTCAGGTTCAGGTCTGTTCCTTGTGTGTTTTTTATCTGGGAACTCAGACTAAAGAGACAGTGTCCACCCAGCCCTGCTCTTCTCATGGCTATCACAGGAAGTAGGAGGCCAAGCCAATCTCTGTGGAAGCAAGTGGAATGGCACTTGCCATGACCAATGGAATGTCAACAGGATGCAAGTATACGTCCAAGCCCAATGTCCCTGGAGCAGGGAAATAAACTTCACACACAAAGGAAGGGGCAACTGAGTGAATATTTGCTGAATAAACCAAACTCTCACAAGACTCAAAAATTTGTTCTTTCAGAAGCTATGAAACTTAGTTGCTGAATAGTTACACTGAGGCTAATACTGAAAGGAAGGTGGAATAAAGGGCCTTCGTTAGCTACAGGATCCTATCGGACAGGAAGGATTGCTCAGTTTGGCAGAGGGTGGGCATTTCTGAAGATCTTCAGGATAGGCTCATTTTTTCTTTTGACGAGACTGCTATGTGAGGAAGAATAGCAGTCTGGGAAGAAGTGGCAAGGTCGGAAGTGAGTTCAAAGATTTTTCCAGGTTTCTTCAAGTCGCAGAACTTGTAGAGATTGAACAGTGGCCTCAGATAACAAATGCTCAGGATGAATGCTTCTCCTGATTCTCAGACTACAGAGGGATAAGATATCTTTTCCTGGCCTTCATCAGACCACCTCTCAGGATACTTGAGGTTTCTTTCCTTTTTTTAAAAAAACAATTTAGTTTCGATTTGATAGTTTCAAGTTTTTGGAAGAATTTGCTTAAAGGTTTGGAGGTTTTTTTGTGGGGGAGGGGTGATACTTAACATTTTCCTTGGGATTTAATACTCAAAATCGTTTCAGAATCCTCTTTCAAATCAAGAAGCACCTTAGATCTTTGTGAATATGTTCCTGATTTGCAATTACTAGCTGGAGGATGATATTAAAATAAAGAAGGCTAAAGATAGTTTGCTAACTAGTAGATGTAGAAGGGATGATAGAGTTAGAATATTACTATTTTGAAACTATCATTAGTAATTCAGAAAAAAATTGTGAATGCATGCTAAAACTAGTAGACGAAGTTGGATGAGGAACAGGATATATTCATAGCCTTAAGGTATCTTCTCACAAACTACTCATTTTCTTTTTCTTTTTTTTTTTTTTTTGAGACGGAGTCTCGCTCTGTCACCCAGGCTGGAGTGCTGTGGCCGGATCTCAGCTCACTGCAAGCTCTGCTTCCCGGATTCATGCCATTCTCCTGCCTCAGCCTCCCGGGTAGCTGGGACTACAGGTGCCGCCGCCTCGCCCGGCTAGTTTTTTTTGTAGTTTTTAGTAGAGACGGGGTTTCACTGTGTTAGCCAGGATGGTCTCGATCTCCTGACCTTGTGATCCGCCCATCTCGGCCTCCCAAAGTGCTGGGATTACAGACTTGAGCCACCACGCCCGGCCTTACAAACTACTTATTAATTGTGGAGGAAAAAATAATAGTTTTGTAAGAGAAAAAGTTGACAGGTCCATCTCATACCAAGTGATCCAAGTTATCGTTGCCAGTATCTCTTATCTCTCTTGATGTGATATGCTGAGGAGAACACATCATTTCTGTGAGAATTGTACCAAAGGATTGCACAACCCCAAAAGGGGGAGATTCTATGAAAGAATCTCTGAAAAATTGTCAAGGTCATGGAAAACAAAGGAAGACTGAAGAACTACTCCAAAATAAAGGAGACCAAAGATGTATGGTAATGAAATGGAAAGTGTGAGTCTGGATTGGATCCTGGAGTAGGATGAAAAATAAAGCTGTGAAGGACATTGTTGGGATAATGGGTAAACTTTGAATGTGGACTGTGGGTTAAAGAGTAGAATTATACCAATGTTAAATCTATATTTTAATAATTGTGCTATGGTTATGTAAGTAAACATCTTCCTTTTAACAAATATACGCTGACATATTTAGGAGTAAAGGAGCATGATGTCTACCACTTATTCTCAAATGGGTTGCAAAAAATTACTTTTAGAGAGAAAGGAGAAAACAAATGGGACAGAATTTCAGTTTGCCCCAATTTGGACCTGGATAAAACATACCTTGGAGGTGTTGGTCTTATTCTGGCAACTTCTCTGGAGGGTTAAAAGTAAATCAAAAAGTTGTACAAAAGAAAAAAACCTTTCCCAATATTTAAAGGTGCAAAATATTTCGATGTGATATAATTACAATATGTTGTTGCAGTACCATGAAACAAAAGCTTTATACTTTTAAACAGTTAAGTCTGATTGATGAAAGCAGAAAAAAAATGCCCTTAGACTTAGCAACAAACCGACTGTACCCCTGGACAATACTGATGTTGTAGCTCTCAGTGTTCTTCCCGGTTTTCTGTTGTAGGTCAGCTCTGCCTCACAGTTTAAAATTGAGAATAGGAGAAAGGTATTGTTCTATTTTATTAGCTGTGGTAGAAAGAAACTAGATTTGAAAAGCATTTTAGACTCACAGGAAGAATAAAAGGGTAGAAAAAAAGTTTCTTTGTTGGCACTTGTTGATCTTACAGAATAGCATAATCTATTGTGGTTGAAGTTCTAGAAATTAGACAGGAAAGTTTGCTGTAATGGAGGGGCGTTGATTTGGAGGTTTGGTAGCAATGGAAATAGTCAAAACAAAAGAATTAATTTCAGTAAAAATTGTTTCTTGGACCAGATCCTCTGTGAGTGAGCCATGAGAAAAGACAAGGAAGTTGAGAATTGGACCATTTTAAAAAGAACATTTAAAGACTTGGATTCGTTTGCTTCTCTTTTGCCTACAGCTCCCATTTCACCATTTTCTTCAAATCCAGGCAAAATAAGATTCACTGATACCATCAGGCCTCATGTTTGTGATTATTTTGCTTGTGTTTTAAAGTCAATTCTTTCCCCAAAGCTGTGTATTCTCCAAAGATTTCTCTGATCCCTCTTTTCAGCAGATGTTGGCAAAGACATTGATAGATGTTTCAAAATACTCAATTCATTCCTTGCCTGCTTTTATTTCTCCCTTTTTGCTAGTGATGCCTAATGTATGGGTTATATATGTTTTGCGAGTGGTAGGGACATATTACTTTTACTGAAAGCAACTAAATATATGAGCTTTAATTTGAAAATGAAACTGTTTAAGAGGATCTTTCTTTTCATTTTTTAGCACTGAAATCCCTGTTGTCATCTTTGAGGAAGCAGTAGGTGGAGCTACAGGCTTTTTATCACGAAAGAATGTTTTCAGTAGCTGCCCATTGCCGGAATAACCTGAACAAGCACACATTTCCAAAAATAACAGAGGCATTTCCAAGTATTCCAGAAATATATGCAAGACTGTTTAGTCATTCATAATCACCGCTTTGCAAGTACTAGATTCTGTAGAAAATATTTCAGAAGCAGAAAAAAGATTCATAGAATTCCCTGTATTTTTAGAAAAGAGATTTTTAAAAAATGGAATTCAAGAGGGAGGGAGAGACACTTACTCTGTTCAATCATGTGCCAGTTTTTTTCCCAGGTGGTGAAAGGCCCAGAGGGGTAACTGGGGGTGGAAAAAATCTTTTCCATTTGCGTCAGAACTCTGAGGAGCTCTTCATTTCCCCACTCGATGAACTTTTTTGAGGTTCTAAACTGTGGTTTCGATTTGCTCTGAATCACAGAGGGGTAGCCTAGGTTAAGTGATTCTGAGGAGGCCAGAAGGCGCTTACAACAGTTCACTCCTGAGGACCGTTCCTCTCATGTAGCCTGGTGTCTTTGACCATTTTCTTAAGAAAGAATTAAGAAATGGCTTTCAATCTCTGTGAAAAATGTAGATTCTCTCCATGTAAAAATGACAAAATTTGAGAAATGCTTCAATGATCTTGTTTCAGGGTTCTCCAGAAAAGCAGAACCATTTAAAAAAAAAAATAGAGCACCTAGACTATTGTTTGACTAAACAACGGGGTACCATAGCTGAGCAAAGCTGACATCTAAGATTAACGATCATGGGTCTCATTGCCATAATCTGGTCTCAGGCCCCACAAAGAAATGATATATGTGCATATATATATATCCTAGCCCATATATATGGAGAGAAGAGAGGGAGAGAGAGATCACTTCGCAGCAATATCTAGACTTGTGTTTGAACAAACAACTGGGTACCACAGCCTAGTCAAGTTGACATCTAAAATTAACTACCACAGGTCTCATTGTTATGATCTGATCTCAGAGAAGCCCCTCGAAGAAATGCTGAAAAATATATTGAGGGACACCATTGCCCTGGATGTTAAGTGTTAAGGGAAGGCCACACGTGGCTGCAGTAGAAGTGGTTTACCACCCTACCCTGTTACTAAGCCTCTCCCTCCTACTTGTTTGCTCCATCCTCTCCTGGGGACAGCAAATTATGACATAAAGCTAGAAAAGAGACATAAAGGGAGCCATTGCTAGGATTTGATGGATAAAGGTTGCAGACATCAGATTTCTCTGCCTTTGGCTCTTCTAGACACTCCTGTTGATGATAACTTCCAGTTAGAAGATCAGCAGCCAAGATGCCTCCTGACTGCAGAGCTGGCTAGGATAGTCTTGGCTGCTATAGAAGCCCTTCCCTTCTCATTCAGTCCTCACAGCAAACCTCTGATTTACAGGCAAGAAAAGGCTGAGAAAGGTCAATGGATTCTTCAACTACTGAGCAGCTGCCATACCCTGGGCACGACTGTGGGCGGTGGGAATACACACAGTGTGATAAGAACACACATATTTCTTTCTCTTATGGCTCTAACATTCTAAAGCAGACAACAGCAAACAAAATAAATGAATAAGCAAGTGAAAAGTGCAAGTTCTGGCAAGTGATAGGAAATCAGTAAGTGGGCTGAGATAGAGTTTACTTGGGGTGTGGTGGGAAACCCACTTTTGGAGTGCCACGAGGAAGGCTGCTGTGGGGTGGTAACATTTAATCTGAGATGTTAATGGACTTAATGGACTTGGCTAAGCCTTCCACTCATAAGTGAGAATTGGAGCTGGGAGGACATTTTGCCGTTGTTGTTTTAACTCATCTATAATTTTTATCCATCACAACTGTCTACTAGTTTAGAAGTAGTATGAGAAAAAAAGATCTGGTATTCCATTTCAAATCTGAGAGAGAATTGTGAACACCTAAGCAAAGGCTGGTAAGTACTTTGTGAATGAACATATGTGCCTGAATCTCAAGAAAGGAAATACTAGACTATCTTAAGCAACCCCAGCTAGAGTCTTTCAACCACTCCTGTTACTCAGTTCTTCCTTCTCTGTAGCTGGAATGTTTCATGCTGTACCTGCAACCTCCTTCCTTTTGCCTTGTCCTTGGCTCATGTGAAGAACTCCGGGTTGTTGTCCTTTATTATAAGAGATGCCTGACAGCCTAACCAACATGGAGAAACCCCATCTCTACTAAAAATACAAAATTAGCTGGGCGTGGTGCTGTATGCCTGTAGTTCCAGCTACTCGGGAGGCTGAGGCAGGAGAATCGCTTGAATCCAGGAGGCGGAGGTTGCGGTGAGCCGAGATCATGCCGTTGCACTCCAGCCTGGGCAACAAGAGTGAACCTCTGTCTCAGGGGAGAGAAAAAAAAAAAATAAAAAGAGATATTTGACAGGCTTCTCACTTAGATTAATATGTCATATTTCTTTCATTAGCCTGTTGTTCTGGTTCACATTCTCTGATTGTTTAATGGTCTTTCAGGCTCCACATAGGTTGTACGGATGGTCCTTGAGGCAACCACAGAGGGTGTCATTCATTATTGTTGCAGATATGTCAACAATAATCACAGTGGTAATTTATTGGCGTGGTGTAGAAAAGAGTCTGACAAGAGGGAGGCACTTCCTCTGTGCTGTGTGAAGCAGGTCTCTCAGTTAGACGTGGCTGCACATCTTATCAACCTCCCTTTCTTTCCAATCCACAAAGACACTTAGGATGACAGGAAGTGAGTTTATGAATTTTTTCTCTCCCCTCAGCACTGTGAAGGCACAGGGAGGCTATCATATAGGACATTGTCCATTTTCTTCTTTGTACTGCTGACAATACCAGCTTTTCATTTGGTGTCTGGCAGCCTCCTGAAATTACATGGGAAATTTTGTTTATAGACATTTTTTTTACCCCTGGGGTTAGGGTCTATTGCTTTCAACAGATTCTGAGAGTAACCTTCCCCCAAATAAATAACTTCTTACTTTCAGGATTCCCTCAAGTGTAAAAGGGGTGGCAAAGGCAATATTTCCATCTTATAACAGAAAGGATATTCTTTACTTAAACTATTTGGAGAGTCATTTAGGAGGATGGCTGAGTGTAACCAGCAGGCTATATTCATTTGGTCCTTCTTGAATTTGTTTTCATCACTTCCTCTCACTCTACCCACTGATGATCTATTGGAGGCTTGTAGCAATACCCTTCCCATTGAGCCTTCTCTGAGAATACTCTGAATTCAGTGAGATGTTCCCTTCTTCTCAACTAAAGATGCATCTTTGAGTCCCATTCTGCTGCTCTGCAGTTGACAGTTAGTCAGTCTGCATGGTGGTTTAGTGGTTATTTGTGTTAGCCATTCTAGACAACAAGTTTATTTTTATTAATAATATAAACATGACATTTGGAAAGTACTCTCACCTGAGACATAGATTGGCACCTTAAGCCAAAAGAAGGATGCCAAGTGGGAGGTCAACTTGAGAGAGAGAAGATACTGGACAGACAGGGCTAGAGTGCTTCTCAACTCATGGGCACAAAAAGGAAAACAACAGTCACTGGGACCTACCAGAATGTGGAGCGGGGGAGGAGGGAGAAGATCAGGAAAAATAAAGAATGGGCACTAGGCTTATTACCTGGGTGACGAAATAATTCATACCACAAACCCTGTGACATTGAGTTTACCTATGTAACAAACCTGCACATGTACTCTTGAACTTAGTTTTTTTTCCTAAAAGGAAAATAAAGTTTGCATTTTTGTTTATGGAAATAACCCATCATTGTAGTCCAAAGTGAAAATTTTGGGGGAATATCATTTCAGCACCTTTAGAAAACTAGGATTGAAATGTATTTGTAAACTGCTGTGTTGGAGTGGAGACTAACTGACGAGAACTAACTCAGTTCCCAGTGCAAGGTATAGAAGTAGCCCGGTGATAGCGCCATGCGCCTTAGCACAGATGCTTGCCTGCATGTGTAGATGACCACTGGGAGCTCCTGAAGACAGGGAGCTGTCCACCACCAGCACTTAATAAATCTGGTGAAGCTGAGGGGACGTGGGACTGAAACATGGGTCTGGGAGTCATCAGAAAGTGCAGTCAGTCCTCTGGCATATAGAGTTATTCCATTCCAAGGGTCAGGCTGAGACCTTACCCTTCCTCAGCTCTTTCTCCTTCTCTGATTTGTATGTTTGTCCCCTCCAAATCTCATGTTGAAATGTGATTCTCAGTGTTGGAGGTGGGGCATGGTGGGAGGTGATTGGATCATGGGGGCAGATCCGTCATGAATGGTTTAGCACCATCCCCTTGGTGATGAGTGACCTCTCGTTCAGTTAGTTAGTTATGAGAGAGTTATCAGTTAGTTCATGAGAGATCTGGTCGTTAAAAGTCTGAGACAGCCTTTCCTAGCTCTCTTGCTCTCACTCTCACCATGGGACACCATGTGTTCTCCCTTCGCCTTTCGCTATGATTGGAAGTGTCCTAAGGCCCTCACCAGAAGCAGATGCTGGCACCACACTTACTGTATACCCTGCAGAACCATGAACCAATTAAACTGCTTTTCTTAAAAAGAAATGCTTCTCAAAAACTCTGCTTCTGTGGGGAGTTGAATGAATCAGGGACTTGCAAGTTCTTTCTTTTATAGGTCAATGTTCTCATTGGAAAAATTTCGCTATATTTTATTTACCGTCTTTAAAAGCCCAAGTTGAAATTTCTAACTGGGGGTAGGATTTTAAAGAGGGTGATATTTTAAGAGACTTTTCATTCCTGGCATGGTGCTTGATCAAATAAAAGCTTTACCACCTTTTATCTTTGTGAAAAAAAAGAGATTTAACTCCCCTACGCTTCAGTTTCTTCATCTACAAAATGCAAATAACAATACTTCTTATACGATTGTTATAAGGATTTAATGACATGATTCACATAAAGCACTTAGCACACTAACTGGCTAATAACAAATATGAGCTATTAATTTTAAATATTTCTGCAATGGTTTAAATTTTTGAAACGAGTATATGTTATTTTTATAATGCTAAAATTTAGAGTAGAAAATTAAAAAGTAAAGTCTAGATTGTTCAGTCGGGCTTGTTTTAAATTTGTATTTTATATTTTTCACTCTGGAGGAGAGCACCTAGCATCTTAACTCCTCATATTGAAGAGGAAGTAGTTCTGAGCAATTATTTAAAATATTAGCGGTGGTAAGCTAAAGAAAAAAGAAGTTGGTTGTTTTCTACAAGTTAAGTAGATACGTTTTGTGGTTGGTAATTGAAATGGGGAGCAAGCTTTTTGTTAAAGCTTTAAATAAACTTTTAGAGTTTTAAAATGAGGAACTCAAAGTATATTTTGGGAAAATGTACAGTTTAGTATAAGCCATGAGCTATCTCATATGTTTAGAGCAAAATGCTCATTGGGTAAGTACTTGGAGATGAAGCTAGAAAGAGAAGCTGAGCTTGAAGGGCCTTGCTTGCGGAGGTGAGAGAGTGGACTCTTGTTGAGGCAGTGGGAAGTTGGCAGTGGTTTTGGAGAAGGATAAACTCACCAGAGTGTAAATATATTCTTATTACTGGATTAAATCACTTCAAATAATTTCATCTGGTAAAAACTTGAATTTATTTCTAGTTCTTTGTGACAAGCTAGTAACTTGAATTTTCTTTTTTTAAAGTAGTTAAAAAAAACTACAGGAGAGCCAGATGTTAGTAGGGTTTGCTAACATCTGACTCTCCTGTCTTCCCTGGGCATAGAGGAGTCTGTTTCCCAGTCCTATTGCAATTAGAGAGAGGCATGTGACTTGTTCTGGCTAATAAAAGCATAAGAGAAGTATATTGCTTCCAGTGCCTCTGCAGTTCTCCTGTTTCTCCCTCTGTCTTTCTGATCATGGATATACGTTTGTGTTGTGATGACTTTGTCTCATAAACTAAAGCAGCGTGGATTACTGAGGCACCGTATGGAGAATGGTTGCCCTGAACTTGCAGTGTATTTTGTGTGGAGTGATAATCTTTGTTGTATGAAACCACTGAGATTTACTCTTTTGTTACTGCTGCATACATAACCTGTCTTGTCCTGACTATTGATAGCAAGATCTATGGCGTATATAACAGCCTTCTAGGCAACATGAGCTGCCCAGGAATCACAAGGCTGTTGACCAGCAAGGGATGGTTTTGTGGGCACATTCTTCAATGTCAAGTAGCTTTACCTGCCCCAGGAAAGATAAAATAAACACTGCAGCTAAATGGAAACATGGAAGAAGGAGATAAACTGCATGTAACCAATCCTAACAATCTAGAGATCTAGCTACACTTTGGGGATATGTGCTTATAAGTACTGATTTAACATAAGGGTGAAGAAGTTAAGGTAAAGGTGGGTATATTTTTAAAAACACTTGAGTCACGTTATGTAGAAGGGTTTCCTAGAAACATCTGCTCTAAGTTGATGGGAAGGGACGGAATTTAAAATAATTTTATGTGATAGTTTTAAGATAAAAAAGTGACTATTTTTTTCTATAAAAATGTTAAGGCAAAGAATTGTGCAACTTAGGAGATAAAATGATTGATGGAAGGTAATAAGAGGATAAATGAAGGTATAAAAATTGTCTAGCGGGGTAAGAGGAACTAACATGTGGTCTGGTGGCCAAGGCAAAGAGAGAAACATCATCAGTCATTAAGAATTACCATGTTCATAATATAAGAAATGGACTAATTCTTAAGAAAAGCAGAGCCATTCTTGGTCCTGAGGTCTGATGGAAATTTCTAACTTGTATCCACAAAATTAGGGAACAGTAATCTAGGCACTTTACATAGTAGGAAAAAAGATCTTAGTACTATAAGCCAGTCAAGAGAAATTGAGAGTTATTTCTCCAAAGAAAAATAAAACAGAAAAGCTAGAAAATAATGTATATGCATTATTCTTTGACCTAGAAATTGCAGGTGAGTGAGTGGTCCTACGATTTAATATTTTTAGTTTATCATGAAAAGTACAAGAA
This sequence comes from Piliocolobus tephrosceles, assembly GCF_002776525.5. NCBI lineage: Eukaryota > Metazoa > Chordata > Mammalia > Primates > Cercopithecidae > Piliocolobus > Piliocolobus tephrosceles. The sequence continues at coordinate 55,928,622 of NC_045453.1, read as the reverse complement.
AATTTGGGGTGGTTAGTTTCTAGAGATTGCATTGGCTATACAACACTTAGTGGTGTTTTATTTGGGAAAGAGGTGTGAAAGTTTTATTACTGTTTCACTGTGTGTTTGCATGAATGCATAGAGTACCTTTTGGTAACTTTGAAAGATTTCCACTTCTCTACCTGATATGTTTGCTTTAAAAAACTCCTCTCCAGCCCTAAGAAAGATATGCCAGTAGTTATAAAACTATATCGTTAAGAACTAATAGACAGCCATAGTAGATAGTTCTCAAAGGATTGGCAGTTCACTGAGATGATGAGATAATTTTATAGTTGGAGCAAATGACCAGAGAGCTCTTTTACAGCTACTTAAACAAGTTAATATTGATTTTATGATGCTTTTTCTATTATTTTATAAGGGAAAGCAGTGAGAATATGAGGTGTTGGAGTCTGTTGTTCACTTTTATGAACTGGCCTGCTTGATTTTTTTTTTTATTAGCTATTTCCTGCTTTCCAAGGCAATTGGACAGACTATTTGTAGGTCAAACAAGAAAGCAGAAAATAAGTTTTTTTTCTAATTAAAAATTTAAAAAGTTATTTTAACATAATTTTAGCAACTATTTTTACATAATTTTGTCTTGTACTTGGATTCTTTTATGTGCATGTCAATGGAGCCAGACCTCTTGTCAAAACGCTAATTGGGGTCTCACAGGGAAGTCCCAAAACAGTTTTATAAAGCCGCGTTTTCCCTGTTTTGTATCCAGAACTTTCTCAGTTACTGCTCTCTGGATGTTGTCTAAACATGTGACCTGCAAAAAGACCATTACTGTGGTCGCCAGGTTAATGCTGCTGTGTAATTTTCCTTTAATGCATATCCTTGGGGGTCACTGTACAATCTGATTTTTAGCCTTTGGCTTAACCATCTTTACATCCACATTTTTCTTAAGAATTTCCTTTTGGAAAAGCTGAAGTCATAAATCTCCTGAAATCAGGTTCCAGGCATCTGAAATTATGAACCGATTGGCACCATTAAGTGTGTAGATTTGTATTTAATCTTCTCCAAACTTCAGGATCTCAAGCCATGGTATCAGTGAATATACATTTATATGATATCCTCTAACATAGTTTTTTAATTGTCTTGGCCGGGCAGATCTCTAAGTGAGCTGAGGGTGGGCCACTGAAATGAAGGGTAAGTGTTCTTGGACTGATATTCATGCAATTCTAAAACACTGAGCTTCAATGAAACTAAGTGGACCCAGGTGGCTTTGCTGTCCAAAATTGGGCCTTTCCAAAGCCTTTTATCTTTTTTTTCCTTTAGAACGTACAAGTTCTTAAAAAATAATCAGCTCTAGTGGGAAACTTTGGCTAAAGAATTTATATTTTTAGGTTTTTGTATTTAACATGTCTTTGTTTTTTTTTCACAAAGCAAATAAAATTTCATTATGCAGGAGGACACAGGGTTTCTTCAGCCTTGGATGTGTGATGGCTGCATTTCCAAATGTGAGGAAGATGCTGGGTGGAGGTTTATTTCAGATTGTGGGCATGGGCTGTGGCATCGTGGTTTGAAACAAATAGGCCCACCCCCGCCAAACCTTAATGAGACTGAGGCCAGAGAACAGAAGGATACCCATGTACCTCAGATGAGACTATTTAAAAGTTAAAAGATAAACTAATAAATCATTAAAAACAACATGATTTAGCCTCCTATCTTGATAAATGCACCATCATCTTTACTTACCTAAAAGGCAAGGTTCAAATTTAGAATTCTTATAATCCTTGGATTCTCTGTTGGAGGAGGAACTGACCTCAGTCCAGGCCTGCAGCTCCTCTCTTTCTCCCTCCACCTCCCTCCTGTACCAGCAGAGGCCTCTCTCATGTGCAAGCTGGTGCATTTAAGCCACATAAACAGCTGTCCCTTGGTCACCCCTTGGGCTTAGAGGGGCATAAACTGGAGACACATTCTTCAGCAGCCCCTAGAAGGGACCCAAGGGATCAGATGGCCCTAGTAGTGAGGTGTGGTCTACAAGGAGGCTATATTAGTTTGCTAAGGCTGTTAGGACAAAGTACCATAAACTGGGTGGCTTACACCACAGAAATTTACCATCTCACAGTTCTGCAGGCTAAACGTCCAGGATCAAGGTGTGAGCAAAGTTGGTTCCTTCTGATAGTTGTGAGGAAGAATCCTTCCTGGGCTTCTCCTCTGGCTTCTGGTGATTTGCTAGTGATCTTTGGTGTTTTTTGGCTTGTAGACACAGCACTCTGATCTCTGACTTCACTTTCACATGGCATCCTCCCTGTGTGTGTGTGTCTGTGGCATCATTTTCCCTTCTTATAAGGACACTGGTCATACTGGGTTAGGGTCCACCTTAATGACCTTGTCTTGATTACATCTGTAAAGACCCTATTTCTATGGAAGATCATGTTCTGAGGTACTGGGCTTAGGACTTCAATGTATGCATTTGGAAGACACAAATCTACTGATAGCAGAGGATAAGTAAGTGTGGGCTCATAGACGGCACGTTCCCTTGGCCTCATGGACAGCTCATCCTTAGGGAAGGTTGTGGCTGGATGAGGCCCAGAGTGAAGCTCTCTAAAACTTGAGACCTGTGACAGGGACCCCTCTAAGGACTATGCTGGACTAAGGATTATCACCAATATCACTGCTGTCTTTGACATGGGGTGACCCAACAGTTTAAAGAGCAATAGCAATAGAAATGAAATAGAAATTAACTTCAACTTCTGAATTTCCCCATTTGGCTAAATTAATTAAGGCTCTTCCCCACTCTCTGAATAGTCTTTCCAGTCTAGTCCATCTTATCAATTCATTCTCTCTTCAACCCTAGTTCCCATTACAACTTCTCACCCAGTTCATTTGATAGCTTATGAGTGACTGCTTCTTACAACCAAAAGTGTTGATCTTAGCACGATGTTGGAGGGTGGCAAGTCCTCAGTAAAAATGCATTGGTTCTCTGGGCCTCTAATGTCTGTTGATGGCATATTCAATGCATCAGCTTTGATTCTGGACAGTACATTTCTAGTTCTGAGGGCAGTCAGGCCTTCACTGTTCTGTATGTGGGCTATTTATGAGCCCACATTTTAAAAATAATCCATGGCGGGAAGGAGGGGTATTCAATTCTGTGACTAAAAACAATCTCCTGGGAGCCAAAGAAACACACAGATAATGTTTATTCTCCATGCTAAAAATAGGTGGGCTGGTATTTTTAGTCATTCCCCAAAATATGGTGTCTGGACTCAAATTCAGCTGTGGGTGTCTGTCTTTATGGGATCCAATGAGGCTGGCAGTGCGGGGAGGAGTCCGGGTCAGATGCTAGAATAAAAAAATGTTTCTAGGAGAGAAGTCGGGCCTTGCTACCAATTTAAGCTTTCCAGCTAATGAAGGTGTAGTTCAATTTCAAACATTTTTAGAGTTTAAAAAAATAAAAACAAAAACAAAAACAAAGCAACCTCAAGGAATTATCGAGAGCATAAAGACCAGCAGTTGTTACATCCCGGGCTGTCAAAATGAGCTACTTCTTCCCCTCAGATGAGGGCAAAAAGTGGTCTGGAATCACAGCAAAATTAATTTGTTTGCTCGGGTATAAATTTAAAACAACTCACCTGATTTTTTTTATTCTTCTGTAATTTGCCAGAGTTAATTCGGTCCCAAGGGATTTGCTCTTTACCACCTTGCTATAAAATCTGATTCAGTTTCATACAGTTTTTTTCCCCCAACTAATGCCTAGACTAAATGTACACTTTAAGAAAACACCAGGGCTATAGCCTGTGCTTTTGCCATGTGTCTTGTATAGATTTTCTGGGACGCTTGGTGTGGGAAACGGAAGGGAGGGTTTTCATGGCATTTAAAGAGTTTAAGAAATCTCTACAAATCAGCGTGATGTTTTTTCTCCCTTCTCTAAAAGTCAAGTTTAAGGGATCATTTCTTTACCAAGTCTTGCACCTACTGAATTACTGTTGGGGTTGAGACCAGCTGCAAGGTTTCAGAAGGAATGGAAAGAAGCATACTTAATAAAAACGTGCTGAGGACTGGATGTCAAACTTAAAAACAGAATGTGAGTTATTCCTGGGTTGTATGACAAAGCCATTTTCCTTGCCTCGCCAGACCAAGTCCAGGAATAGGAAGGCCAGGGGTCTGCCTCCAAAACATAAGGCTGCATGTGGGATGCCCACTAAACCCATCCCACAGCAGAACCACAGGGAAAATGTCTCATGTGACCAATGGAATGAGCAACATTGATTTCTCTCAGTGTTCACCAGACGCGCTCCATCATTGTGCTGGCTCAGTGGGAGGGTGCTGGGATGCAGCAGAGGATGTCTTACCGAGATATTCTCATCACGTGAGTTAGGATGGAGTGACACATCTCTTTGTGTTATTTTGAGCTGTCTAAAAGTTCATGTTGTGACTATGAGTGGGTTTAGTATCAGACTATATTTCTTAAATAGAAATCAAGTCCTTGATTGCATAATTCCATTGCTTCAAATGTTATAATTTGGTAACACTGAGGAGAGGATCTATGGCCAAAGGATCATGTGATGGAAAAAAAGAGAAAAATGTCATTTATGCTGTCATATGCCAAGTAGATGTGATTTTAAAGATAGTGACTTCCATCCAAAATTAATTCCCTTATCTATAGTAAACTGCTTCAGATGTCATGATAGAAATGATGGCCATTTGGAGGGGGCCGTTGTACTGTAGTTTCCCAACTATTTTTTTTTCAAAGCACACTCTTATTATAACAATTTTTGAGATTAGGGACCATAATTTTGGTGCCATTATTTTTTCTAAAACTCAAAGTACAATTTTTTCTCTTTTTGACTTCATGAAAGTAAGTTATTTTGTTTCTCAGAATCACCCATTCTATTGTAAAGACGGGGACTCTGAAGCCAGGTCACACAAGAAGTTAATGGCAAAGTCAGGGTATGCATATTATGGCCATTTCTTAAACTCCTCCCTGGGCCTGACAAAAATAATTTGATTTATGTAGCTAGTGATTTTTTTTTTATCACTTGTAATTAAAATATAAAGAGTTGACATTTTTTTTTTCCTGCTTGGTGTTCTCCACACAATCTTTTGGGAGGAGCTTGTGGATTTTTCTGGACTCCTGGGGCTTGCCTGGCTACCTCTTCTGACAGAGCTGGACACAGCCCCGTGTGTGTCTGTCGCACTCAGCAGGGCAGCAAATGGCAGGATCCTGCTGTGATTTCACAGTCCTGCCTTTCTTCTCGGGCATCCAGGCTAGGATATATATATACCATTACCACATCATTCATAGCTTGCTGTCAACAAGCCAAGAATCACATCGCCTTATCCCACACTTGCATTAGCACGAATAATTTAAATCAACATTTCTGTTGGGCTGCATTGGGGGATACTGTTGTTTGGGAAATCGGGTGCATCCACGGGGCTGGCTGGCAGTGGTAGGTTTTTCTTGCTCTTGGTGGGCTCAAGTGCTTGTCTAAATACAGCCCCTTAACACTGCCTTGTTGTCTCGGCCCAGCAGGCAGTGATTTTGGCTCACTACATCACAGCCTCTGGTGTCAACAAAGTCTTGTCTTTGCAGTTTTCCTGGTGTTAGCCTGAAGGGTGTATGTCTCTGTCTGTGAGTCTGTTTGCTAGGAAAGTTTTCCTCCCTCATGGAGGAAAGGGAGCACAGAAGTAAACCACAGAGTTCTCTAGAAATGCCAAGGATTCATTTAGATTTCACTGTGAGGTGTATGTTCTTCTTTTGTCCCCGATTTTTCTCTGCTTTTTTGTTTCTTGGTGATAGTCTTGTTCTGTCACCCAGGCTGGAGCGCAGTGTGCAATCACAGCTCACTTCAGCTTTGACCTCCTGGGCTCAAGAGATCCTCCTGCCTCAGCCTCCTAAGTAGCTGGATTGCAGGTGCACACCACCATGCCCAGCTAATTTACTTTTTGTTTTTTGTAGAGATGAGGTCTTGCTATGTTGTCCAGACTGGTCTTAAACTCCTGGGTTTAAGTGATCTTCCTGCCTTGGCCTCCCAAAGTGCTGGGATTATAGGTGTGAACCACAGTGCCCCTCCCCTAATCTCTTGATGCCCTGTGGTGGAATATCCTGATGTATCCTAGACTTCAGTAGCCTCTAACTTGGACAATCAGCCAGAAGACAGTTCAAATCTACATACTCTTCTGGTCTCCTTTGTGCATTTCAATAAGAAGAACAATAATATGTGCACACTGAGATTTCTCCTCTCCTGGGACATGGGGTGCATTGTGGAAATGCACGAAGTAGTCCACATGTTTACTCTCCTGGTATTTACATCCTTACATTCTTTCAGATTTGGGATGTGACTTTTAAAAAAGACAGTGCCAAGTGTAATAATGGACCTGTTAGTAATGTATATGTGAGACACAGACTGAACATTTTGAGGAAACTTATAGGGTAAAATAGGATAATGCGAGATTTCATGTTAGAAAATAACTTCTGAAGATGACGGTAGAATAAATAATTATCTGACATTTGTCTCTTCCTCCTGCTTCTATTAGTCATAATTATTTAGGTCATCACAAAGGCTCTGTGTCCCAATTCTTCACTCCATTGTAGTAATATTTTACATCCCATCCTTGCCATGGGGTCATGGTGGGCAGAGTAGACAGCCGGATGTCTTGACTTTGGACTTGGCCATTTGACTTGCTGAGTTCAATTGGATGTTAGCTGGTGGGAGGCCTATGATGTGCTGGGGCTGTTGCCCTTCTTTTTGAACTTCTGCCAAAGCTATGAGAAGAACATCCCTAGAGTCACTACCCATAGTCTGTTGGTCCCAGGAAAATGAGAAACATGAAGTAGACCTGAAACTAACTTCAGCCTGAAGCAAAGCCCAGCTAAGCCCAACCTAAATAGTCTGAACCCAAGCCAACCTGCAGATGCATGAACAGGAAATAAGTGATTATTGTTGCAGGCCTCTGAAATTTTCTGTTTGTTCTGGGCAGTAATAGCTGACTTTTTATAACACTACCACTATGACTACCAACTTTCACTTTATAACATTCCAGTGAGATTTTTTTGGTTAATTTTATGTAGTAATAGCTGATTGATAAATGCCACTACTATTGCCACTTCACGTTAAGAGGGTCTGACAATTGAAGTGTGTGACTCTAAACCAAGGTTGTGCCATCAAGTATTTTAGGTTCCTTCTGTTTATGTGACATGAAGCTCACCCATATTTGAAAATAGATGGGAAGATAAAGCTCTATGAGAGCTTATACAAGAGATAAGCACCATATTTCCAGACTGTGGGCT
>NC_045453.1:55856854-55921357 GCF_002776525.5 Piliocolobus tephrosceles | reverse complement strand
TTGGACCAAGGTGAAGTAACCACAACCAAAGCAGTCAAGAAAAAATTATGAGGAAGAAAAAGTGGAAGCCACCCAAGTGTCCATCAATGGATGAAGATAAACAATGCGGTGACATATGCTTACAATGAAATATTTCAGCCTTAAAAAGGAAGAAAATTCTGACACATGCTACAACATAGATGAACCTTGAGGACATTATGATCAGTGAGATAGGCCAGTCACAAAAAGACACATACCATATTATCCCACTTATACAAGTTACCTAGAGCAGTCAAATTGATAGAAACAGAAAGAATGGTGGTTGCCAGGGGCTGGAGGGAGGTGGTTGCCAGGGACAATAGGGAATTGTTTAATAAGTATAGAATTTCAGTTTTGCAAGATGAAAAAGTTCTGGATATGGGCCGCACAATGATGTGACTAATGCTACTAAACTGTACTGTTAGAAATGGTTAATGTGGTAAATTTTATGTAATGTGTTTCTGCCACAGTAAAAAAATAAGAAAAAGATAAAATCACCTGGGCATGGTGGCTCATACTTGTAATCCCAGCACTTTAGGATGCAGAGGCTGGCAGATGGCTTGAGCCCAGGAGTTTGAGACCAGCTTGGCCAACGTGGCGGAACCCCAACTCTACACAGATTACAAAAATTTGCTGGGTGTGGTGGCATGCGTCTGTAGTCCCAGCTACTCTGGAGGCTGAGGTAGAAGAAGCGCCTGAGCCCGGGGAGGTTGAGGCTACAGTGAGCTGTGATTGCGCCATTGCACTTCAGTCTGGGTGATAGAGTGAGACTCTGTCTAACATATATGCATATATAAAATCCGCCCCCCATCTTTACTGTTAATTGTTAAGAGAGACTTATGGTTCCTCCCCACTGGGGAGTGGCCGATTATCAGCCAACCTTGGCAGAGTCTGTGTCTTTAATTCCTGTCTCAGTTTTTTTTTTTTTTTTTAAAACCTTGTCCCCTTATGCTTAAATACTCCTCCTGCAAGTAGTTTGGTATTTGGTAGCCTCAGTCATTACCAGGCTTAATTGCTCTGTTAGAATTCATCTAAAATTATTTTTCTCTCTCTCTTTTTTCTTTTCTAATTTCGCTCTGTAGAAGTTTTTTTTTTTTATACTGGTAAGCTGTGTATGTTATATATAAAATAAAATTTCTTTTAAATAACTATTTTTTAAAATTATACTTTAAGTTCTAGGGTACATGTGCACAACGTGCAGGTTTGTTACCTATGTGTACTTGTGCCATGTTGGTGTGCTGCACCCATCAACTTGTCAGCATCCATCAACTCGTCATTTACATCAGGTATAACTCCCAATGCCGTCCCTCCCCCCGCCCCCCTCCCCATGATAGGCCCCAGTGTGTGATGTTCCCCTTCCCGAGTCCAAGTGATCTCATTGTTCAGTTCCCGCCTATGAGTGAGAACATGCGGTGTTTGGTTTTCTGTTCTTGCAATAGTTTGCTAAGAATGATGGTTTCCAGCTGCATCCATGTCCCTACAAAGGACACAAACTCATCCTTTTTTATGGCTGCATAGTATTCCATGGTGTATATGTGCCACATTTTCTTAATCCAGTCTGTCACAGATGGACATTTGGGTTGATTCCAAGTCTTTGCTGTTGTGAATAGTGCTGCAATGAACATACATGTGCATGTGTCTTTATAGCAGCATGATTTATAATCCTTTGGGTATATACCCAGTAATGGGATGGCTGGGTCGTATGGTATTTCTAGTTCTAGATCCTTGAGGAATCGCCATACTGTTTTCCACAATGGTTGAACCAGTTTACAATCCCACCAACAGTGTAAAAGTGTTCTTATTTCTCCACATCCTCTCCAGCACCTATTGTTTCCTGACTTTTTAATGATTGCCATTCTAACTGGTGTGAGATGGTATCTCATTGTGGTTTTAATTTGCATTTCTCTGATGGCCAGTGATGACGAGCATTTTTTCATGTGCCTGTTGGCCATATGCATGTCTTCTTTTGAGAAATGTCTATTCATATCCTTTGCCCACTTTTTGATGGAGTTGTTTTTTTCTCTTAAATTTATTTGAGTTCTTTGTAGATTCTGGATATTAGCCCTTTGTCAGATAAGTAGATTGCAAAAATTTTCTCCCATTCTGTAGGTTGCCTGATCAATCTGATGGTACTTTCTTTTTCTGTGCAGAAGCTCTTTAGTTTAATTAGATCCCATTTGTCAATTATGGCTTTTGTTGCCATTGCTTTTGGTGTTTTAGACATGAAGTCCTTGCCCATGCCTATGTCCTGGATGGTATTACCTAGGTTTTCTTCTAGGGTTTTTATGGTTTTAGGTCTAACATTTAAGTCTCTAATCCATCTTGAATTAATTTTCGTATAAGGAGTAAGGAAAGGATCCAGTTTCAGCTTTCTACTTATGCCTAGCCAATTTTCCCAACACCATTTATTAAATAGGGAATTCTTTCCCCATTTCTTGTTTTTCTCAGGTTTGTCAAAGATCAGATGGCTGTAGATGTGTGGTATTATTTCTGAGGACTCTGTTCTGTTCCATTGGTCTATATCTCTATTTTGGTACCAGTACCATGCTGTTTTGGTTACTGTAGCCTTGTAGTATAGTTTGAAGTCAGGTAGTGTGATGCCTCCAGCTTTGTTCTTTTGACTTAGGATTGTCTTGGCAATGCAGGGTCTTTTTTGGTTCCATATGAACTTTAAAGCAGTTTTTTCCAATTCTGTGAAGAAAGTCATTGGTAGCTTAATGGGGATGGCATTGAATCTGTAAATTACCTTGGACAGTATGGCCATTTTCATGATATTGATTCTTCCTATGCATGAGCATGCAAATCCAGCATATAAACAGAACCAAAGACAAAAACCACATGATTATCTCAATAGATGCAGAAAAGGCCTTTGACAAAATTCAACAGCCCTTCATGCTAAAAACTCTCAATAAACTAGGTATTGATGGAACATATCTCAAACTAATAAGAGCTATTTATGACAAACCCACAGCCAATATCATGCTGAATGGGCAAAAACTGGAAGCATTCTCTTTGAAAAGTGGCACAAGACAGGGATGCCCTCTCTCACCACTCCTATTCAACATAGTGTTGGAAGTTCTGGCTAGGGCGATCAGGCAAGAGAAAGAAATAAAGTGTATTCAGTTAGGAAAAGAAGAAGTCAAATTGTCCCTGTTTGCAGATGACATGACTGTGTATTTAGAAAACCTCATCATCTCAGCCTAAAATCTCCTTAAGCTGATAAGCAACCTCAGCAAAGTCTCAGGATACAAAATCAATGTGCAAAAATCACAAGCATTCTTATACACTGTAACAAACAGAGAGCCAAATCATGAATGAACTTTCATTCACAATTGCTTCAAAGAGAATAAAATACCTAGGAACCCAACTTACATGGAATGTAAAGGACCTCTTCAAGGAGAACTACAAACCACTGCTCAGTGAAATAAAAGAGGACACAAACAAATGGAAGAACATTCCATGCTCATGGATAGGAAGAATTAAATAACTTTTTATTTAATTTAGTTGCCAGCTTTACTGAAGTATGATTAACAAATAAATATTGTATAAATATAAGGTATACAACATGGTGTTTTGCCGTATGTATACCTTGTGTAATGATTCCTATAATCAAGCTAATTAACATATTCATCATCTGATGCAGTTACCTTTTTTCGTGTGATGAGAACATTTAACTCTCTTAGCAATTTTAATTATTATTAACTATAGTTATCATGCTGTACCTTAGATCCCTAGAACTTATTCATCTTATAGGTAAAAGTTTGTGTTTACTCTTTGACCAATATCTCCCCATTTCCCCGACACCTCAGCCCCTGACAGTCACCATTCTCTCTCCTAATTCTGTTATTATCTGATTTTCTGCTTAGGATCACAGTGTGATGAATTCTTTCCCCTATGAAAATTCTGCGTTTATATAGGCAACTGTGAGGTTTTTTTTCCCCATTTAATCAGTAAGCACATGTTAAAGGCTCACTCACAAAATGCCTGCAAAATGAACACGAATAATTATGTCCAGTTTAACCACGGGTAATATTATATATGCATATTTACATACATATGCATATGTGTGTATATGTATGCATTTATGTATATTTACATATATATTTAAGCACAGTCTATTTCTTATAATAGATTAACCAGTTGTATGGTGATTTTACAGTAATCTGAATATTTGATGAGAGAACAATTTTCCATTCATGTTAGAGATACTTTACAAATGTAAAGGCAAAAGCAGCTATAAATGAAAGTCGACAATATCAATGCCAAACCCCCTCCCTGTTAGGTTCCACTCAAGTTATGAACTTTTATACACATCAATGCAAAATGCAAGTCCCCTGTTCCTAAACCTTCTCCACCATAGACACAGGTGCTAGACTCTTCTGGGCTAATTCTATCACCACAGGGGCCACACACTTTCTCCCTACTACTTCTTTGATCCCCTCATTGGAGCCATACCTGTGGTAAGATGTGTGAGTGTGTGTGTGTATGTATGTGTGTTTTCCCTGCTCATGCTTTCATTTATTTCAGGCGTTTCTTTTCTCACACGCAGGATAACATTGCCTTCTACTTCCTTCACTGTAAGTTCTTTCTTTGAACCTTGTCTGGTAAGACCTGGGACATTTCACACAAGCCTGTGTCTGTCTGCCTTTTTCTCCCTCTCTGCATGCATTTAAGATAAGCACCCCAGGTGATTCTGATGCATGTAATCTGAGGACCACTCAGTGGAAAGTGTGCATTTTTGGTATTAAGCACACCTGGACTTCAGTCCTCACCCTGTCACTTCATAGCTGGGTTATGATGAGCAACTATACCATTTGATCCACATCTGTAAAATGGAGCTAATGAGAGTATTGGGTTGGTTTATGTTTGTTTGTCTTTTGTCTTTGCTCTTAGATTTTATAAACCGTGAGCAAAATGAAGGATAGGCTGAAGATAGAAGTACAAATAGTTGATCAGTTTTAGCAGTCAGAAAGCGGGACTGGATTTAGTCATGCTGCAGTTTATACATATTTTAAAACAGCATGTTGTACAAAATAAATATATACAATTTTTTTATCAACTGAAAATACAAGAATGTGATCAAAAGCAGTCTTTATATATTTAATTTTATTTTACCAAACGAGATTTGTCCAGCACAGAGCTTGACTCCTCATTTTCAAAATGCACACGTAATACAAACCACTGAAACAGAGTAAGTCTATTATTTTCACTTGTGTATTAGTTTGGCCAGGGTTTAGTGGTATATATTCAAGGGAAGCCAAAATGTTTGTTTGAACTTGTCTGCTATTAAGAACTCTGTTAACATTGGTTCATCAAATTATAATGGCTCCAAAGAAAGAAACTTCAGTTCTCTGTGCTTGAGAATATTGTGTTTTCTAAGTTGTGAAACTTGCTGGAAAAGTGCTATTTTTTTTTTCACTCATTTGGGCAAAATTTAGTAATTCGTCTTGACTAATTATATGATGTTGAATGTAGTAAAGAAGACCTTCAGGCACCTTTTTATATTATTAATTTATGATGATAAATACATGATTATACTTAATAAACAAAGCATGTTTATTATGTAGTTGAAAATCACATTCTTAGGTGTTTGCAAATAGAATTCTAAGGTTTCAGTATTTGTGAACTGAATATTTTAAAAACAGATTTGAATTTTGGCAACTGAAATAAATTTTGGGAAAGTATTGGAATCTAACATTAACACAATACTGTGGCATGATAAATGTTAAATATCTCAGAAAATATAATCGTGGTTATGCCATTATCTCTTCTGTGGTGAATAGAATTTATATACATTGCAATATGTGTTTCTAAACAAAGGGTGACTTAAAATGCTAAGTGTCTTATAATTTAGAGTTTAGACAAAAAACGTATTCTCAATTGTGCCACAGTTTTGTGGTCTCCTACTGTGTAGTATTTTGGCACAGATTAGGAATAAAGCATCAATGGATAATAAATCTAATTTCTGAGTTACTGGCAATGTCTTTGATATCACATAAAGGTTTTTCTTCTAGTTGGTGCATTACTTCACAATACAGATGCTTATTTATTTGATTAAGGTGAGAATGTTTCAAAATGTTGATATGTATTATAGCCTGTCTTTTTTTCTAATCATATCTATTTAGATAAGATTTGCTGATAATTTCAAGTTTTGTTAAAAGTGTATAACAAGGTCCTATGTGTTCTAATACAAATTTTCAGAAAGTTATTTTTGTTTCTAACAATATTACTAATAATTTTATAAAAGGAGTTCAGATAATCGAGTTGTCAGATTGACTTTTAAATGATGTTCAAGTTTTCAAGAGTCAGGATTAAAACTTTAAATAGAGAACTGAAAAATAACCAGATGGGAATTTTACAACAAAAATAAAAATAAAAGTTTAATGGATGAGTTTAATAGCATACTAGATAGAACTGAAGAGAGAATGAGTGAAATGGAAAGTAGTCAGAAGGAAATAGAAAGAAGCACAAGGACACAAAAAGAAGTACAGAATACAGGGTCAGACACGAAGGGAGTATGTGTAATTGAAGTCTAAAAAGGGGAGCGAAGAAGAGAAAGGATGGGTGTATATTTGAAGATATATTGACTGAGAGTTTTTCAAAATCATAAAAATTATGATACCAAAAATTCAAGAAACCCCACAGACCATAAGCAAGATGAAAAAAAAAGAAGCATACACTTACTTTCATTATTGGAAAGTTTAAAAAACCACAAAAAGAATATCTAAAACCAGCTGGAGGAAAAAGGATTACCTTTCAGGAGAATCAATTGGAGGAAAAAGGATTACCTTTTAGGAGAATCAATTAGACTGTCCCCAACATCTCAGTAGAAACAGTGGAAGCTAGAAGAGAGAAAGAAATCCTATCTTCAATGTGTGCTTTTTTGTGTGTGTGTGAGATGGAATCTTGCTCTGTCACCCAGCTGGAATGTAGTGGCGCGATCTTGGCTCACTGCAACCTCTGCTTCCTGGGCTCAAGTGATTCTCCTGCCTCAGCCTCGCGAGTGGCTGAGATTACAGGCACGCACCACCACGTCCAGACAATTTTTTGTATTTTTAGTAGAGATGGGGTTTCACCATGTTGGCCAGGCTGGTCTCAAACTCCTGACCTCAACTGATCCACCTGCCTTGGCCTCCCAAAGTGTTGGGATTACAGGTGTGAGCCCGGCCTCAAAGTTCTAAAATAGAATCTCATGAAGTATCTTTCAACAATAAAGGTAAATATCTTTTCTGACAAACACAATTTGTCACTGATAGACTTGGCTACAGGGAATACTCAAGGGTATTTATCAGGCAGTAGGAAGATTGTGTCCAGTGGAAGCTTGGAGATGCAGGGAGAGATGAAGAGTGAAAAAAAAAAAAACATGAAAATATTTCTAAATGGGTATTAATGGCATAAAACAGTACTATCTGATGATATAGGGAAAAAACCAAAGTATTTTTTCTATTCCCCTACTCAGTAGTCAGCACAGAAGACTTCCGTAACCAAATGTGTGGGAGTTTCCTCTGCACACTGACCAAGCAATCAGTTTTGCAGTGGACACCAGCTGGTGTCCTCCAATTCAATTCTGATGCTGTCTTTCTGGAGAGAACATCAGATCCCACATGTTAAGGTCTCAGTCCCATGAGTTGCCCCCACTTCTATGTCAATCGAAAGCCCCACTGGCTTCTGACCAATCACCTATAAATAGGGTTTCTCACAACTCCCTTCTTGGGTTCAACTAATTTGCCAGGGAAGCTCCCAAAACTCAGGTAAACACTTTACTTACATTTACTGGGTTATTACAAAAGACACTACAAAAAATACAGATGAAGAGAGGCATAGGGTAAGGTTATGTGGGAAGGGATGTGGGTCTTCCATGCCCCCTTATATGGGCCACCTTCCAGGAACCTCCATGTATTCAGCTATCTGGAAGCCCCCGGAACCCTGTCCTTTTGGTGTTTTAGGGAAGCTCCATTACATAGGCATGGTTGATTAAATCATTGGCTATTGATAATCTGTTATGCCCAGACCGTTTATTCCCCGAAGAAGACCACCAGAGTCCAGAGTCAAAGCTAAGCAGCAAGGATCTTTATTACAGGTTCAGACCTGGAGCTCTCACACACTCGTGAAACGAGCCAGGCAAGAGAGCTCCTCTACTGAGCTCTGAACAGTGTTATATAGTCTGGGGTAAACAGGCACAGAGTCATGGTACAAACTGGATGTATGATTGGCCAATATTCAAACAAAGCGATTTGGCTGATTATGATTGGTTCCCGCCATTTCTAGTATTTCCGTTAATTTTGAAACCCTGGTGACGTTTATCAGGGGCTCACAGGACAGGGGCGGGAAAGCGGTCTCACACAAAGGCAGTTAATCAATTTGTGGCAGGTTTCACAGCAGGCCTAGGCAATACTGAAACGCATCCTGTGACCTTGCCATGCCACAGAAAAACGGGAGCTTACAAGAAAAACAGGAACTTACAACGTTTTTACCATATGTTTGTGAGAGCAGGACAAAGTTTTAGCACCGGGGTGGGGGCATCTTGTACCCTTTCAAATCAACTCAACCTTCAGCCTCCTCCCCTCCCCAGAAGATGGGGCATGAACTAAAGTCCCAATCCTCCAATGTTGCCTTGGTCTTTCCTGTGACCAGGCCCCATCTGAAGCTACTTAGAGGTTGCCAGCCATCAGTCCACTCATTAGCACAAGAAATAACATCACTTTGGAGATTCCATGAATTTTAGGCTTTGTATGACAGGAAGTGGGAACAAAGACCGAATATATATTTTACATGATCACAACTTAGAGTATATATAGGATTAAAATATACAACAGTAGCACAGAAAAGGGGAAGCAGTAAATGAAATTAGTGTTCTAAGGTCCTGGTGTTGTCTGGGAAGAGGCTAAAGTACTCATTTGTTACAGTTTGATAAAAACACATCTAATCTCCAGAAACAAAGCAGACTATTGGGCAAGGCATGATGGCCATTTGGTGGCTCTGTGGTGGGAGTCTGCAGAAGTTCTCTTCTCGCCACTGTAATTTCTCAATGAAGAAGAAAGCAAAGTCAAAGAGAGTGAGGAAGGGAAGAGGCATTTGTGGTGTGAGGTGAGGATGTGGAACAGGCAACCACGGATTCTGATTATAAATGGTTAAGGTCAGCCTAAAGCTGCCTTCTTATACACACACACACACACACACTATATATATATGTGTGCGTGTGTGTGTATGTGTGTGTGTATATATATATATATTTTTTTTCTTTTCTTTTTTTTTTTTTTTTTTTAGACGGAGTCTCGCGGTGTGGCCCAGGCTGGAGTGCAGTGGCGCCATCTCCGCACATTGCAAGCTCCGCCTCCCGGCTTCATGCCATTCTCCTGCCTCAGCCTCCCGAATAGCTGGGACTACAGGCACCTGCCACCACACCCGGCTAATACTTTGTATTTTTAGTAGAGACAGGGTTTCACCGTGTTAGCCAGGATGGTCTCGATCTCCTGACCTCGTGATCTGCCTGCCTCAGCCTCCCAAAGTGCTGGGATTACAGACGTGAGCCACCGCGCCCAGCCCCTTCTTACATATTTTAAGTTCAGTCTCAAGGTTTCTTGGTAAACTTTCACATAGTGAACTGTAACCTAACTGGATGTGTAAACAGACTGTAACCTACTCTTGTGCCAATCACTGACTTTCAGCCAATCACAAGCAGGCAGTTGTGCTCAAATAAGGCTAACGCTGAGCTTGAACCAGTCCAACTGTTTCTGTACCTCACTTCTGTTTTCTGTATGTCACTTTCCCTTTTCTGTCCATAAATCTTCTACCACATGGCTACATTGGAGTATCTCTGAATCTATTCTGGTTCAGGGGCTGCCTGATTTATGAATTGTTCTTTGCTCAATTAAAATGTTTAATTGGTCAAAGGTTTGTCTTTTAACAAAGTCAAATAAAATGAAATTTGGATGAAGTTGAAAAAGGATATCAATAGCTGATAAGGCCAATATAGCACTCTAGGTCAAGAGTAGGGTACAAAGTTTTCTGGAAAAAAAAAAAAAAGTATCCTTTAATGAGAAAAAGAAGAGGAGTTAAGGGACATCATTTTTTTTCTCTCCAACTTCCTTATCAAGAGAATCAGTCTGGAGCTAAGAGGGTAAAGAAGAAGAAAGAGCCACTGCTTTGTAGCTTTGACCAGAGGCAGCTGAGCAGAGATGAACAAACACTAATCAACAAACCAAAGCCTCAGGGCTCTTCTCCAAGTCCTGCCAAACTCCCACCTGGGTGATCTGCTTATCCCTAAAACAGGGGTTCTGAATGCTGAGAAGTGCTTCCCTAAAGGCAGAGGGCTTATTGAGTTTTTGAGACAACAAACCTGAAATGAAATTCTGCCCCCAAAATATGTACATTGATTATGTAGCAATACAATTTTCTTTAAAAAAAAAAAAAAACTTTAGGCTGCACGAATACAAGCGTCCATTTCCTCTCTTTATTGTATTTTAAAAACCTGTAAGCCCAAGGAGATGTAAATCCATTCAGAGAGGAGTAATCAACATGGGCTCTGTGCATAGACTATCAGTCAAAATAGTCTATGCAACCTGGGCTCTGTGCATAGACTATCAATCAAAAAGGAAGCATTAAACATACAGCATGAACAATTCATTGTTCAACTGTCCCTGCCTCCAGATATTCCCCACCTCTCCTGCTGGCCAAGTTGAATGATATTCTTTGCATTTCCATGTCCCCCATGCATATCTTTTCCTAACTTACACTGTTTTAATTTTTTTGTTTACTTGGTCACTGCTTCACTAGATTCTAAGATCCTGGAAGGCTGGTGCTGGAATTTTTATTCTATACTCTCAATAATGAATACAGCACTTGAGCATGTCAGGCATAGATAAAAGTTGGAATAAAAGAGGAAATAATGTAATTGATAGCTGTTTAGACAACATAGGGTTAATAAAAACATGATATGGAATCTTTCATTCACTAGATTCTCATTCCAAAGGTGAATTGAAGAATTAAGGCAATTCTCTAGGTCAAGACTCTCCAGTAGAAATAAAAAGTGAGCCACATATGTAATTTAAAATTTTCTAGAATCTACACTAAAAAGTACAAATAAATAGATAAAATTTATCAGAACAATATATTTAACTTATGTCCCAAGTATTTCAAAATATAATAGACATTAATATTAATATTTTACAGTTTTTATAGTACTAAAGTTTTGAAATTGTGAATTTTCCACTTAGAGTACATTTCAATTTGGGCCCTAAATTTTTATCAAAAGTATATAATCTGTAGTTTGCATTTGTAAAATTTATGATTGAAAAGTGGATTTCATACCAGGTTGTTTGAAATATACGTAAGATTTTTCCAACAATTGAGTTAATCATATTTTTAAATGTTAATTTAAATAAATTAAAGTGAAATAAGACTAAAAACTCAATTTCTCTGACACACTAGCCATATTTCAAGGCTTAGTAGCCACATGTTGTATTGAACAGTACATATCTAGGTAATGCAGATCCCAAGCCATGGGTGTGCAAACAAAGATGGGTCCTTGCCATAGAATTAATCAACCAGTTTCCTTTTTTATATTTGGTAGTGTCATTATTTTCAGGAACCATATTAATCACATTTGTTCATTAAACCTGCAGACAGTCCAGTCATAAGGAAAAAAACGGGTCAAATGCTTGATTTTGCCTGTGGGGCTGAATTTAGTCACTTTGCCTGCTGCAAGTGATGTACTTTTGTATTTTTTAAGCTGTCCTGTGGGGACCTGATGTTTTTTCAGCTTGCAGCTGCACTATTGTTAGGTCAACAATTAGCACAGCCTTTGAGTTGCATAACAAATATACTAGCTCCCAGGAAGCAAATAGTGCCATGACAAACTTACGCCAATTTAGGTGCAATCTCAATTAATATGTCCTGTTCTGTATTTGTGGTAAGATAGGGCCATAAAATAATGTGGCACTCTTAAATGTATTTTTCAAGAAATTTTTAAGAGAGAATAAAGGGATTGAAATTCTTCTCTTTCATATCAATATTTTCTGAGAAAACGCCCAAGCTGGAAAACTAGAAAGGTCTTAGAATTGAGCCCTGTGAGTATAATTGCATTTAAGCATGAATCAAAGTCTACCACTCTTGATAATTCCAGATGTCCACAAATGGAAAATGCAAGGAAGTCACAGATAACTTAAAAGCAAAGAGGCCAGTATAGAAAAAGCCTAAAGCTAATATCATACACAATGATTAAAAATGGAAAGCTTTCCCTCTATGATCAGGAGCAAGACAAAAATGCCTATGTTTGCCATTTCTATTCAACATGGTACTGGAAGTCCTATGAGAGTAGTTAGGCAAGAAAAAAAAAAAAGTAAAATGCATCTATATTGGAAAGGAAGAAGTACAATTATTTGTTTGCAGATGACACTATCTTATACATAGAAAATCTTAATTCCACAAAAAAACCTATTGCAACTAATAAACAAATTCAGCCAAATTGCAGAATACAAAATCAACATATGAAAACTAGTTGCACTTTTATAATAACTAACAATGAGTAATATGAAAAGGAAATTAAAAAAAAAACAATTCCATTTACAATAACATGAAAAAGAATAAAACATCTAGGGAAAAAAATGTACCCAAGGAGGTAAAAGACTTATACACTGAAAACTAAAAAACACTGTTAAATTAAAGAAGACACAAATAAATGGAAGGACATTCTGTATTCACGTATTGCAAGATTTAAAATTGTTAAAATGTCCGTACTACCTAAAGCACTCTACAAAAGTAATGCAATCTCCATCAAAATCCCAATGGCATTTTTTTACAAAAGTAAAAAAAAAACCTGAAAATTCATATGGAACCATAAAGGACCCCAAGTACCCAAAACAGTCTTGAGAAAGAGAAAAGCTAGTGGTGTCACACTTCTTGATTTCAAAACATAATACAAAGCTACAATGATCAAAACAGTATGACATGGATGTAAAGACAGGCACATAGACCAATGGAACAGAATAGAAAGCCCAGAGATAAACCCATGTATATATGGTCAAATCATCTTCAACGAGGGTGCCAAGACTGCACAATGAGGGAAAGGATAATCTGTTTGACAAGTGATGCTGGGAAAACTGAATATCCACATGCAAAAGAATGAAATTAGACTCTTACCTTGTACCATACACAAAAATCAGCTCAAAATGGATTAGGACTTAAATGTAAGACCTGAAACTATAAAACTCCTAGAAAAAAACATAGTGAAAAGATTCATAACATTGGTCTTGGCAATGATTTCTTGGATATTATATCAAAAATACAGGTAACAAAAGCAAAAATAGACAGATGCTAATACATAAAACTAAAAATCTTCTGTACAGCAAAGGAAACAATCCACAAAGTGAAAAGGCATTTTATGGAATGGAAGAAAATATTTGCAAGTCATATTTTTAATAAGTGTTTAGTGTCCAAAATATGTAAGTATGGAAGAACCTCTTACAATTCAATAGCAAAACACCCCTAAGTAGCCTGATAATAAATGGGCAAATGATTTGAATAGATATTTCTTCAAAGAAGACATATCAGTTACCAAGAGATATATGAAAAGATGCTCAATAGGAAATGCAAGTCAAAAGCACAATAAAGCATCACCTCATACCTGTTGGGATGGGCATTATTAAAAAAACAGAAAGCAATAAGGGCTGGTGAGAAGAAATTAGTACACTGTTGATGAGAATGTAAAATAGTGCAGCCACTGTGGAAAATAGTATGGAGGTTCCACAAAAAATTAAAAACAGAATTCAATATGATTCAGCAATCCTACTGTGGGTATTCATTCAAAATAATTGAAATCATGATTTCAAAGAGATACCTGCAATCCCATGTTGACAGCAGCATCATTTACAAAATGCCATTCCTTTCAATGGCAAAAACCGCAATTACTTTTGCACCAACCTACATCAGCGCCCAGGCACGAGGCTTTGCTGTAAGATGATCAGCAACTCTCTCTGTTTGTCTTCCCTTTTGTGTCCTTTGTCTCTCTCTGGCAAATTTGCTCTTTTTCTAGTCGAAATACGAGAAGGAGACTCTGGCTCAGCAAATCTCCTTATTTCGGGTCACAACATAAGTTGTGTAATGTGCACTGGTGACCTTGTGCCCAGGGCCAGGTCCTTTCCAGAGAACAATCTAGTGCTGTTTCCTGAAGGGGACACTGAGGACATGGTGGGCCCAGGTGGAGAAGATGGTGGGCACGAGTGATTTTTAAAACAATGGAGAGGAAACGTAGTTTTATCTGAGTGGAGTCTGAATTTGTTGCTAGTGGCAACAGGAATAACGACACAGTTATTTTTATATACACACACAACATATGTATACACATGCACACGTGTGTGTATATTGCTTTCATTAGAATTGGAGAGACTCAGTTAATAAAATCTTTGATTTGCCATTTTTTATCTTTGTTTAGTGAAAAGTAGGACATTAATAATTACTTCATGTCTGATGTATAGACTATTAACAAAATATTTCAAGTGGTAGAATTCATGGGTGAAAATAATAAGAGAGTCTGTTGGTTTAAAAAAAGGAATTTATAGCTCTGTTGAAATTTAAAAAAAAGAAATTTATAGCTCTATTGGAATTAAAAAAAAAGGAATTTGTAGCTCTATTGGAAAAGGGAGCATGGATTATGGCCTTAGCAGAAGTGTTTGTGGATATTCTGATATATACACAATCTTTTACCTGGGGACCTTGGTTTTTGATTGGACATTTTACATTCTATAAAGACACACTGAAATCAGATAATTGGAGACTGAATCATATAGCTAGAACTTAATCCTCAGGATTTAAACCTCAAAATTCAAATTATCTTTCTTTAAATTCATGTTTATTTCTTGAGGGGTCCATAACAAGTAGTCAAAGAAATGGACTCTTCTAATTTCTAGTATATGTAGAGTGATTGGGACTTTGAGCTGTAGAAAACCTAATAGCTGGTAAAGCCCAAACCATGGTACAGTGTGACTAAAATGGAGTGTTTGGGAGTCAGGAGGGTGAGACATTTGGAGAAATGTTGTCGCTTCTCCACTCTGATGGATTGCTATTGTGTATCTGTCCCACAGATGTCCTGAAAAGGGCCTAGGGTCACACCTTATTCCCCAGATGTTTTTGTCACTGTCTCCCTTCTTTTTCTGCAGGATGTCGGGGTGGGAGGACTGCTCTCCTGTCATCTTCCTCTTTCTGCCCCCATGCCATGCTCAAAGTCTGATTATTTTGACTTGGGACACTGAGACTTTGTGTTCTGGTTATCTATTGCTGTGTATCAAATCACTCCAAATCTGGTGTGATAAAACAGCTAACTGTGATGATTTTTATGGTTCTGGTGGTTGACGAGGTTTAGTGGAGCAATTTTCTTTCACTCAGGGTATCACACGAGGTTGCAGTCAGAAAGTGGCTCTGGTTAGGATTATCTCAAAGGCTTTGTTGCTCACAGGTCTGGTGTTTGATGCTCATTGTGGTCTTGGGCCTTAGTTGCGACTATTGTTTGGAATACCTATGTGTACTTTGTCCACATAATCTAGCCTTTGTCTAAGCATAGCAGTTGAATTCTAAGAGCAACTTTCTCAAGAGAGAGAGCCAGGCAGACGCAGTACCACCTTTTATGATCCAGCCTTGGAAGGCACATAGCATCACTCTTGCTGTGTTGTATTGGCTGATGCAATTACGAAGGCTCACCTGGGTTCAGGGAAGGGGACACGGTCTCCACATTTGGATGTAAACAAAAGCCTCTTTATTCTGCAGGAAAGAGATATCACAGGCCATCAGGACTCAAAGCTTGGCTTGCTCCACCACATCACTCTTCTATTTTCAAGGAGTCGGGTGGAGGGATTTGTGAATAAACCTATACAAAAGTTAGTCTCCATTAAGTTATCCCAGCATACTGACTAAATGAATTAAAATAATCTCTTGGTGAAGTGGAGTGATATGATTAAAGGTAAGTGTTCCAGTTTTCTATTGCAGTGTCACAAACTGCACAAAAACTTAGTGGCTTAAAATAATATCAGTTTTGTTATGTTGTATAATTTTGTGGGTCAGGAATATGGGCAGGCTCCGCAGAGCAATTCTTTTGCTCTCCCTGTAGTGTTGACTCAAATCACTCTGATCTTCAGCTAATGGCTGGGTTTGCCTGGAGGGTCCAAGATGGCTTCACTCATGTGCCTGTGCCTTGGTGGGCACGTCTGAAAGACTTGGCTCAGCTGGATCTTTCTCTTTCCACATGGTCTCGGGGCCTATCCTCAGGTCTCTCCAGCAGACCATATAGACACATAGTAACTCATCTCTTCCATAGTCTACTGGCTAATACAGTCACAATGTGTGCCAAGTTCAAGGGAATGGGGAAATATTCTGCTTTTTGATAGGGGAAGGTCAAGACCACATTTCAAAAGAGAATATGGAATAGGAAACATTGTTGTGGGTACTTTTGGACAATAAAATCTACCATTTTAGGTAACAGAAAAGTTACAAAGTAGAAAAGAAAAACTGTTACTTAAATACTAGCATTAGTGGCACTAGACAAAGTATGACTCCAAGTGATAAGGTTATTTGCTAGATTAAAGGAGTTAGGGCTGTTTAGTTCCTTACTTTTAGTCTGATCTTGTATATCTTTAGCTTATTTATTGATTGGACATCTGTTATGTTTTGTATGAAAAACTTACTTTGTTTTAGGGTTCCAAGCTGCAGAATTTGATTCAATGGTTTACCTAAAAGTTTTGCTTATTTTGTTTAGTTTTGACAAGAAGGGGAGTTTTATCCATCCATCCATCCTTCCATCCATCCTTCCATCCTTCCATCCATCCATCCCTTCCTTCATCCATTGATTTGGTATTTATTTAGTGTCTCGTGTGTGCCAGATACCATTTTAGGTACTGTAGTCGCAGCATCATCTAGTACAAAGTCCCTGAGCTTATGGAATTAACATTCTCCCTATTTCTGGATTGGAAAGTAGCTCAGAATGAGGCAAAGCGATAGTTATGACTAATGAGAATTGGGAATAGAAAAAGAATGTCTGTAAGAGTCTAATGGTACGAGCAGAAATATTTCCCTCTTAACCAGCACATAAACACGTTAGGGGAAGCCCGTTTCCTTTTGTACATGTGGGGAAAATAAAATCGACTGGTGAATGCTCAGAAAAACTCTCCTGGAAGCCTGGAGTGCCTTTACATTTACCAAGAGGCTATAATGAAATTGCTGTGTTCATTGAGTCAGAAAAGAGAAAACTCAGGCCAGAAACTTGTTCTCATGAGACTAGGTGATTATTTTTGTTTGTTTGTTTGTTTTAATAGTTTCTATATTTTTCAGGACAGGGAAATTTTTACATCTGCCCCATTTTGCATGTGGCCAGATTCTGTGAAATATTTCTTATATTGGATAAACCAGATAGGCCAATTGAGGCTCATAAGCTTATGAACTTCTAGCTACCATAAGGGTAAGACCTAAGCAAATAATTTCCCAGCAAGAATACAATTCTCAATCAAGAAGAAACAAATTATTTACTATGGGGGCGGAGCAAGATGGCCGAATAAGAACAGCTTCAGTCTCCATCTCCCAGCGCGAGCGACACAGAAGACCGGCGATTTCTGCATTTTCAACTGAGGTACTGGGGTCATCTCACTCGGGAGTGCCGGACAATCGGTGCTGGTCAGCTGCTGCAGCCCGACCAGCGAGAGCTGAAGCAGGGCGAGGCATCGCCTCACCTGGGAAGCGCGAGGGGGAAGGGAGTCCTTTTTCCTAGCCAGGGGAACTGAGACACACAACACCTGGAAAATCGGGTAACTCCCACCCCAATACTGCGCTGTAACACCGGCACACCGGAGATTGTATCCCACACCTGGCCGGGAGGGTCCCACGCCCACGGAGCCTCTCTCCTTGCTAACACAGCAGTCTGCGGCAATCTAACCGCAAGGCAGCAGCGAGGCTGGGGGAGGGGCGCCCGCCATCGCTGAGGCTTAAGTAGGTAAACAAAGCCGCTGGGAAGCTGGAACTGGGAGGAGCTCACAGCAGCTCAAGGAAACCTGCCTGTCTCTGTAGACTGCGCCTCTGGGGACAGGGCTCAGCTAAAGGAGTAGAAGCCTGTGAAATGCGAACGACTCTGTCTGACAGCTTTGAAGAGAGCAGGGGATCTCCCAACACGGAGGTTGAGATCTGAGAAGGGGCAGTCTGCCTGCCCAAGTGGGTCACTGACCCCTGAGTAGCCTAACTGGGAGACATCCCCCACTAGGGGCAGTCTGACACCCCACACCTCACAGGGTGGAGTACACCCCTGAGAGGAAGCTTCCAAAGCAAGAATCAGACAGGTGCACTCGCTATTCAGCAATATTCTATCTTCTGCAACCTCTGCTGCTGATACCCAGGCAAACAGGGTCTGGAGTGGACCTCAAGCAATCTCCAACAGACCTATAGCTGAGGGTCCTGACAGTCAGAAGGAAACCTATCAAACAGGAAGTACACCTATATCAAAACCCCATCAGTACGTCACCATCATCAAAGACCAGTGACAGATAAAACCACAAAGATGGGGAAAAAGCAGGGCAGAAAAGCTGGAAATTCAAAAAATAAGAGCGCATCTCCTCCTGCAAAGGAGCACAGCCCATCGCCAGCAACGGATCAAAGCTGGTCAGAGAATGATTTTGATGAGATGAGAGAAGAAGGCTTCAGTCCATCAAACCTCTCAGAGCTAAAGGAGGAATTACGTACCCAGCGCAAAGAAACTAAAAATCTTGAAAAAAAAGTGGAAGAATTGACAGCTAGACTAATTAAGGCAGAGAAGGTCATAAACGAAATGACAGAGATGAAAACCATGACACGAGAAATACGTGACAAATGCACAAGCTTCAGTAACCGACTCGATCAATTGGAAGAAAGAGTATCAGCGATTGAGGATCAAATGAATGAAATGAAGCGAGAAGAGAAACCAAAAGAAAAAAGAAGAAAAAGAAATGAACAAAGCCTGCAAGAAGTATGGGATTATGTAAAAAGACCAAATCTACGTCTGATTGGGGTGCCTGAAAGTGAGGGGGAAAATGGAACCAAATTGGAAAACACTCTACAGGATATCATCCAGGAGAACTTCCCCAACCTAGCAGGCCAGGCCAACATTCAAATTCAGGAAATACAGAGAACGCCACAAAGATACTCCTCCAGAAGAGCAACTCCAAGACACATAATTGCCAGATTCACCAAAGTTGAAATGAAGGAAAAAATCTTAAGGGCAGCCAGAGAGAAAGGTCGGGTTACCCACAAAGGGAAGCCCATCAGACTGACAGCAGATCTCTCGGCAGAAACTCTACAGGCCAGAAGAGAGTGGGGGCCAATATTCAACGTTCTTAAAGAAAAGAATTTTAAACCCAGAATTTCATATCCAGCCAAACTAAGTTTCATAAGTGAAGGAGAAATAAAATTCTTTACAGATAAGCAAATGCTTAGAGATTTTGTCACCACCAGGCCTGCCTTACAAGAGACCCTGAAGGAAGCCCTAAACATGGAAAGGAACAACTGGTACCAGCCACTGCAAAAACATGCCAAAATGTAAAGACCATCGAGCCTAGGAAGAAACTGCATCAACTAATGAGCAAAACAACCAGTTAATATCATAATGGCAGGATCAAGATCACACATAACAATATTAACCTTAAATGTAAATGGACTAAATGCTCCAATTAAAAGACACAGACTGGCAAACTGGATAAAGAGTCAAGACCCATCTCACATGCAGAGACATACATAGGCTCAAAATAAAAGGATGGAGGAAGATCTACCAAGCAAATGGAGAACAAAAAAAAGCAGGGGTTGCAATCCTAGTCTCTGATAAAACAGACTTTAAACCATCAAAGATCAAAAGAGACAAAGAAGGCCATTACATAATGGTAAAGGGATCAATCCAACAGGAAGAGCTAACTATCCTAAATATATATGCACCTAATACAGGAGCACCCAGATTCATAAAGCAAGTCCTTAGAGACTTACAAAGAGACTTAGACTCCCATACAATAATAATGGGAGACTTCAACACTCCACTGTCAACATTAGACAGATCAACGAGACAGAAAGTTAACAAGGATATCCAGGAATTGAACTCATCTCTGCACCAAGCGGACCTAATAGACATCTATAGAACTCTCCACCCCAAGTCAACAGAATATACATTCTTCTCAGCACCACATCACACTTATTCCAAAATTGACCACATAATTGGAAGTAAAGCACTCCTCAGCAAATGTAAAAGAACAGAAATTATAACAAACTGTCTCTCTGACCACAGTGCAATCAAACTAGAACTCAGGACTAAGAAATTCAATCAAAACCGCTCAACTACATGGAAACTGAACAACCTGCTCCTGAATGACTACTGGGTACATAACGAAATGAAAGCAGAAATAAAGATGTTCTTTGAATCCAATGAGAACAAAGATACAACATACCAGAATCTCTGGGACACATTTAAAGCAGTATGTAGAGGGAAATTTATAGCACTAAGTGCCCACAAGAGAAAGCAGGAAAGATCTAAAATTGACACTCTAACATCACAATTAAAAGAACTAGAGAGGCAAGAGCAAACGCATTCAAAAGCTAGCAGAAGGCAAGAAATAACTAAGATCAGAGCAGAACTGAAGGAGATAGAGACACAAAAAACCCTCCAAAAAATCAATGAATCCAGGAGTTGGTTTTTTGAAAAGATCAACAAAATTGACAGACCGCTAGCAAGATTAATAAAGAAGAAAAGAGAGAGGAATCAAATAGACGCAATAAAAAATGATAAAGGGGATATCACCACCGACCCCACAGAAATACAAACTACCATCAGAGAATACTATAAACACCTCTACTCAAATCAACTAGAAAATCTAGAAGAAATGGATAATTTCCTGGACGCGTACACTCTTCCAAGACTAAACCAGGAAGAAGTTGAATTCCTGAATAGACCAATAGCAGCCTCTGAAATTGAGGCAACAATTAATAGCCTGCCCACCAAAAAAAGCCCAGGACCAGATGGATTCACAGCTGAATTCTACCAGAGGTACAAGGAGGAGCTGGTACCATTCCTTCTGAAACTATTCCAATCAATAGAAAAAGAGGGAATCCTCCCTAACTCATTTTATGAGGCCAGCATCATCCTGATACCAAAGCCTGGCAGAGACACAACAAAAAAAGAGAATTTTAGACCAATCTCCCTGATGAACATCGATGCAAAAATCCTCAATAAAATACTGGCAAACCGGATTCAGCAGCACATCAAAAAGCTTATCCACCATGATCAAGTGGGCTTCATCCCTGGGATGCAAGGCTGGTTCAACATTCGCAAATCAATCAACGTAATCCAGCATATCAACAGAACCAAAGACAAGAACCACATGATTATCTCAATAGATGCAGAAAAGGCTTTTGACAAAATTCAACAGCCCTTCATGCTAAAAACGCTCAACAAATTCGGTATTGATGGAACGTACCTCAAAATAATAAGAGCTATTTATGACAAACCCACAGCTAATATCATACTGAATGGGCAAAAACTGGAAAAGTTCCCTTTGAAATCTGGCACAAGACAGGGATGCCCTCTCTCACCACTCCTATTCAACATAGTGTTGGAAGTTCTGGCTAGGGCAATCAGGCAAGAGAAAGAAATCAAGGGTATTCAGTTAGGAAAAGAGGAAGTCAAATTGTCCCTGTTTGCAGATGACATGATTGTGTATTTAGAAAACCCCATCGTCTCAGCCCAAAATCTTCTTAAGCTGATAAGCAACTTCAGCAAAGTCTCAGGATACAAAATTAATGTGCAAAAATCACAAGCATTCTTATACACCAGTAACAGACAAGCAGAGAGCCAAATCAGGAATGAACTTCCATTCACAATTGCTTCAAAGAGAATAAAATACCTAGGAATCCAACTTACAAGGGATGTAAAGGACCTCTTCAAGGAGAACTACAAACCACTGCTCAGTGAAATCAAAGAGGACACAAACAAATGGAAGAACATACCATGCTCATGGATAGGCAGAATCAATATTGTGAAAATGGCCATACTGCCCAAGGTAATTTATAGATTCAATGCCATCCCCATCAAGCTACCAATGAGTTTCTTCACCGAATTGGAAAAAACTGCTTTAAAGTTCATATGGAACCAAAAAAGAGCCCGTATTGCCAAGACAATCCTAAGTCAAAAGGACAAAGCCGGAGGCGTCACGCTACCTGACTTCAAACTATACTACAAGGCTACAGTAACCAAAACAGCATGGTACTGGTACCAAAACAGAGATATAGACCAATGGAACAGAACGGAGCCTTCAGAAATAATGCCACACATCTACAACCATCTGATATTTGACAAACCTGAGAAAAACAAGAAATGGGGAAAGGATTCCCTATTTAATAAATGGTGCTGGAAAAATTGGCTAGCCATAAGTAGAAAGCTGAAACTGGATCCTTTCCTTACTCCTTATACGAAGATTAATTCAAGATGGATTAGAGACTTAAATGTTAGACCTAATACCATAAAAACCCTAGAAGAAAATCTAGGTAGTACCATTCAGGACATAGGCATGGGCAAGGACTTCATGTCTAAAACACCAAAAGCAATGGCAACAAAAGCCATAATTGACAAATGGGATCTAATTAAACTAAAGAGCTTCTGCACAGAAAAAGAAAGTACCATCAGATTGATCAGGCAACCTACAGAATGGGAGAAAATTTTTGCAATCTACTTATCTGACAAAGGGCTAATATCCAGAATCTACAAAGAACTCAAATAAATTTAAGAGAAAAAAACAACTCCATCAAAAAGTGGGCAAAGGATATGAATAGACATTTCTCAAAAGAAGACATGCATATGGCCAACAGGCACATGAAAAAATGCTCGTCATCACTGGCCATCAGAGAAATGCAAATTAAAACCACAATGAGATACCATCTCACACCAGTTAGAATGGCAATCATTAAAAAGTCAGGAAACAATAGGTGCTGGAGAGGATGTGGAGAAATAAGAACACTTTTACACTGTTGGTGGGATTGTAAACTGGTTCAACCATTGTGGAAAACAGTATGGCGATTCCTCAAGGATCTAGAACTAGAAATACCATACGACCCAGCCATCCCATTACTGGGTATATACCCAAAGGATTATAAATCATGCTGCTATAAAGACACATGCACATGTATGTTCATTGCAGCACTATTCACAACAGCAAAGACTTGGAATCAACCCAAATGTCCATCTGTGACAGACTGGATTAAGAAAATGTGGCACATATACACCATGGAATACTATGCAGCCATAAAAAAGGATGAGTTTGCGTCCTTTGTAGGGACATGGATGCAGCTGGAAACCATCATTCTTAGCAAATTATCACAAGAAGAGAAAACCAAACACCGCATGTTCTCACTCATAGGTGGGAACTGAACAATGAGCTCACTTGGACTCGGGAAGGGGAACATCACACACTGGGGCCTATCATGGGGAGGGGGGAGGGGGGAGGGATTGCATTGGGGAGTTATACCTGATATAAATGATGAATTGATGGGTGCTGACGAGTTGATGGGTGCAGCACACCAACATGGCACATGTATACATATGTAACCTGCACGTTATGCACATGTACCCTAGAACTTAAAGTATAATAAAAAAAAAAAAAAAAAAAAAACAAATTATTTACTATGGATTCATTGCAGCCTCCCACTCAAGACAGCACAGGATCATAATTTGTGATTAACCAATAACTCTAACACTATTTAATAAGTATATTATTTTTATATAATGCCTCAATGTGAATTTTCAACAATATACATTTGCACATTGTGTAGTTAACTTGCATAATTTATAATAAATTTGAATATATCCTATTTTCTAAATTTTTAATTTTTCTTTCTTTCAATAATTTATGGGTACAAATGGTTTCTGGTTACATCGGTAAATTGTGTAGTGGTGAAGTTTGGGCCTTTTGTGTCTCCATTGCTGGAGTGGTATGCAGTACCCAATAGGTGAATTTTTTATCCCTCGTTCCCCTTCCACCCTCCCCCTTTCTGCTTCTCCAGCATCGATGACTATTCCTATCAATCTAGGTGACCTTAGGTCCTTTTTATTCACCCAGATACTGGGGACCATGGAATGTGAGATGCTTATGATTTTATGTTGTACTACACTAATTTTAGAAATTTCAGAAAATTGTAAAAGAGGAAGGGGATACTTTCACTATCCAAAGATTACCTCTACAAATACCTTGGAATATTTTCTGTTTCTTTTAGCAAGCCATACCCACAGCCAAAGCCATATATCTAAGAAAATTGGGATCACATGCTGTAAGCAATTCCGAGTCCTGCTTTTTTCACTTAACACTATGAAAGTATGCATTTGCTTATGTTACTAAATACCTCTGAAATCATGAATTTTTAGTAGCTGTGTAAGATTCCATTGTACGACTATACCACTGCCATTTGGATATTTGCATTGTTTCTTTTATTAATACGGCCATAATAAACATCTGTGTGCATTGATGTTTGTGTGTACCTCTGATAATTTTTCCCTTAGGATAAACTCATAAAAGGGGGAACTTCTTGGTTAAAGATACAGACTTAAAGGTGAGCAACTTGATCTTCTCCAGGAAGATGAAAAAAGGGGATTTGAATTTATACTAAATTAGTCCTCAAATGGCATTTGATAGTTGTGTGGGTGAGAGTGTTGTCCTTTTGCCAGGAATATTATAGTAGGTTCTTACACAATTTCTTACTGAGGGGATACCTCAATGATAGCATTCTTGAAGCTGCTTGAAATTAATTCAGAAACAAAGTCGTCGGTCAAACTAGAGATTATTTGTTTTGTGTTTTTGTTTCTTTTTATGATTTGCTTTTCAGTTCCCAAGTCAGAGCAAGACAAGCAGACATGTGAATTGGAGGCTGAATCCGTCACTTACAGCTGCTCTTGATAAAAGAAGAGCAGTTCCAAGTGCCTTCCTGCTGGCAGCTGCCTCCTTGCTGGCTATCATTCCTTTCCCTGTATCATCTCGCGTGTCTCATTTTGTCCAAAGTGCAGAGCCAAGAGGGCATCTGTCTGACGCTTGAGGCCCGCTCACCTTATCTCTCCAGCACTGCATCCCACCAAGAGGGAGGCTTTTCTGTTTCTTTACCCCATCCTCCCGCCTCCACCCCCCAACCTTTTAGCAGTTTATAACAAGTTGCTCTCTTGTATACAGAAAAAGCAGGCCCTCAACAGGATCTGAGTGTGCTGTTTGGAACTGTTTATGACTTATTTTGGACTCTCCAGGCAAGGCCATAAATACACAGTTAATCTGCCTGATAGCAAGAGCAGTCACCTAGGCCCCAAGAGATTAACCACATGTGGAAACACAGAGACCCCATCCTTTCTGCACCAGCCATGCAGTGCAGCTGTCTGTAAACCTGGCCCTCTGCGGAGTGGATGTGGGGACTGGTGCCCCTGCTGCTCCCTCAGGTCATTTCCTTTCCCTGCACCATCTTTCAAACACTTAGTGCCATCCTTGATCCTTCCTTGCCCCTGAAAAAGGTCTAGCAGTTCCTTAAGCCGTTGCATTGTCTCTTTTAACTTAACTTTGGAATTTAATCTTTATCATTGTATCATTGTGCCTTCAAAGCCTTGCCACCTCTTATTTGGTCATTAGGGCTGCACTAACCCATAAGGTAGCCACTAGCCACATGTGGCTATTTAAACTTAAATAGATTGAAAAATAAAGTAAAACAAAAATTAGGCTTCTCAGTCACACTAACCACATGTCAAGGACTCAGTAGCCACATGTGGCTAGTGGCTCCTGCATTGGATAATGCAGACATGGAACATTTCTGTCATCACAAAAGATTCTTCCACTGGACAGAGCTGATTCATGATGTTAACACTAAGGAAGGCTGAGGTAGGGAAATAATGACCTCTCTGCTTTGTATTTGGGTCTTTTTGCCAGTCTGAGCATGGAAAAAAATAACGGTAGTTGACATTTTCTGAGCTTTTATTATATGCCAGGCAATGCACTGAGAAGCTTTTGGGCTTGTTGAAATCTCAAAATAAGCCTATAAAGTGGAGATTATCATTTCTACCTATTTTACAGATGAGAATAAGAAAAGCCGAGCAACTCTCTCAAGATCATATAGCTGGATTTGGGGCCTCTTCTTCTTCCTCCCAGCGTCACTCCCTACCACCACCGTGAGAAGCCTCCTGTCTGGGCTGCCGCTTTGGGACCCCACAGCACTTTGGGGATTTCTGATACTCTGCAGGTCCCTTGCAGTGATAGTGTGAGGCTGGGAGCCTTCTCTGATCTGGTGTTAGGCATCAGGTTGTGTACTCCTAGATCCAGTGGTACCTAGAAGACATAAGTCTGTAAACCTCTATCATTTCAGTTTTTTGCCCTTCGAGTAGACAAAAGCAAGGAGTTCACTGAATGTCATCTTGAAGTGGGGGATGAGTGCAGAGGGTCTCCACATTTTTCCAATTTAAGAATTAACTTGGTCCCCAGCACTTTGGGAGACCAAGGCGGGTGGATCACTTGAGGTCAGGAGTTCGATACTAGCCTGGCCAACATGGTGAAACCCCATCTCTACTAAAAATAGAAAAATAAGCCATGCATGGTGGCAGATGCCTGTAATCCCAGCTACTCAGGAGGCTGAGGCAAGAGAATTGCTTGAACCCAGGAGCAGAGGTTGCAGTAACCTGAGATCGTGCCACTGTACTCCAGCCTGGGTGACAGAATGAGACTCTGTCTCAAAAAAAAAAAAAAAAAAAAAAAAAAAGCAAAATAACTTGGAAACTTATGCCTCAGAAAGCATGACTCCAGCCACCCTGAATACCCTTATGTGTAGAGATATGCTTTGAGTGGTCACATAGAGAGGGCACCGGGGCACCAAAAGGAAGGGAGGAATCAGGAGTCCCCATGGAGGTTCTATAGAGGAATCCAAATTTTGTCTCCAGGAGCTTCTTCTATAACCAGTTGCTCTGTCTTCCCCCTGCCCCAACTTTAGTAAGATATAATTGACAAAAATTATATATATTTATGGTGTACAAGCTAATTATTATATAACATATGCATCACCTCATGTACTTATCACTTTTGGTGGTGAGAACATTTAAGCTCTACTCTTAGCAGTTTTTAAGTATACGATACATTATTATTACTACAGTCACTATGCTGTACAATAGGTGTCCAGAACTTATTTATCCTGTGTAACTGATGGATATGTCCCAATTCCATCGCCTTCCCCCAACCCCTTGACAACCACCATTCCACTGTGCTTCAGTCAGTTTGGCTTTTTTAGATTCCACATATAAATGAGATCATGTAATACTTGTCTTTCTGTGCTTGGCTTATTTCATTTAGCATAACGTCCTCTAGGTTCATCTATGTTGTTAAAACTACAAGATTTTAATCGTTTTAAGGCTGAGTGTATTCCATTGTGTCTATGGACTGCATTTTCTTTATTCATCTGTTGAGGGACACTTGGGTTGATTCCGTGTCTTGGCTCTTGTGAATAGCGCTGCGGTGAGCATGGGAGTGCTGATATCTCTTTGACATACTGACTTCATTTCCTTTGGATATATACCCAGAAGTGGGATTACTAGATCATATGGTACTTCCATTTTTAATTTTTTGAGGAACCTCCATACTGTTCCTCATAATGGCTGTACTAACATACATTTCTACGAGCAGGAACCAGTCTTTCTCCTGCACAGTTTTAGTCATGGTCCTCACTGTCCCGCCTCTTGCCCCCTCCCTTTCGGATGTCTGTGGGCACTGAAGTTTTCTCTTTAGACTGGATATGAGCCAGCATCCCAGCACTTTGTGAGTTGAGTGTCAGGACAAGGTGCGACTTGATTCTCCCAGAAATCTTTCTTGTTTTAGAGATAGCCTCCTGGGTCAGGGACTCTTAAGGACCAAAGTTCAGTTCCCACCACTCCCCGTTACACTGGGAACTTCAGAATGTGCGAGTTCCACGTTTCCCGGTGCTGACAGATCAGAGGAGGACCAGACGCGACAACATGGCTGCTGCTGGAGGGGCTGAGAGGTGACTGATTAGCTTAAGCCTGCACAGCCCGTGGAGGAAGCACCTTGTTCCTGCCTTCTCAAGTGATGAAGTCTATGGTGGAATATAGAGCTCCCTGCTCTGAGCACCTAAAGTCTTGATTTTTCTGGGGGAAAACTCTCTGTAGCTCTTTCTTCTAGTATTATTTGCGTTCATGAGTGACTCCTTAACCAGGCTGCGAGCTCCTGGAGAGTTGAGAGTGTGTTTTGGTCTTTGTATCTACAAAGTGCTGGGTTATGCCTTTACTCCAGGGCCATGATTGAAAAAACTGTTAGAGGGAGAAAACTGCAAGATGATCACCACATTTTGTTCAGTTGAAAAGGAATGTGCCAACCAGTTTATACTGTTTCATTTATTTTTGGAAAAAATATATCTCCATATTACCTGCTTTCTGCCTTCCTTCAGCTTGTCTCTCTCTTTTAATCAAAATAGAGAAAAACACAGAATGCTATCCACAATATGCTAACTGCTGGTTATCTCCAGATGTTGGGATTATGCCTCAAACAACAATTCTGAGTAACTTAAATAAATATGGAATATCCTGGAAGCTGTGGGATAGGACACAGGGTTGAGGGAAAGCCCAAGACCCGGAAATTAGAAGGTCAGTGTTAAAGAGATCTCTCAGATGTGGGCAGTGAGAAATAAAGGAAAGCCCTTGGTGCAGGGGGTCATCAGCTCCAAATGGTTTCTCATCTTTATATGTCTCCCTTCAAGATTCGGAACCCTAGGAGAAGACAGTCTGATTGACCTAGCATGGGTTATATGACCAGCCTCAGTGAGAGGAGGGCAGGATTCGTTAACTAATGGGAAACCTGTGCTATTACCAAAGATAGGGAGAGGAGAACTGCAAAGGCAAAATGCAGATGACCGCCTTGAACCAGGGGTACTTTTCTTTTTTATCTGCGGTTTCTAATTTTTTTGCTACAAACAAAATACAAAAAATACTTAAGAAATATTTATGTAATATATATATAATATACATATATTTATAACTGTTATAATAAACCTTTTAACATTTGTTCTTTTAGTAGTAAGAAACAAAGATAGCAGCAACACCATTAAGAGGGAGCTGGTTCACTGGAAGGGATTCAGAGGTGAACATTTGGGAAAGTGTAAGGGACAGGAAGCCATGCAATATAGGCTCTTGGGAGGAGCCTGGGATGTTTTAATTGTGAATGAGGATACTCAGGTGCATATGAGAGCTCTTTTTACCACTTGAGGGAACAGTATCTGGATGTGGTGGAGGTATTCTGCAGGGTTCCAGGAGTGAGGGTGCTGGGCCCAGGGGTGCTTCTAAAGAGGGTTACTGCTCAACAATGGGAGAGGCAGCCTCAAGAGCTCTCAAAGGACCTCACCCAGGGTGTCCACGGAGGGACTCAGTGACTCATGCTGCAGTGGCTTCATTGGATGAGGGAATTCTGACATCCTTTCCAACCCTAATTCCTAGGATTCCAGGACTCATGATTGGCAGTGCATGGGTTTGTGGGGAAGAAGGCAGGACTATTTGCTGAAAGTCCATTAAAGCCCACTTTCTGGATAACTGGGAGGAGTTATAAGAAGAATGCAGTTGCAATAATTTTACATATTCAAAATTATGTCCAAGAATTCATTACAGATTCTTGTGTCTCAGGACCCTTCTTTCTGCCCCATTGCTGGTCCCCTAGTCCTCTCCTTCTCTTTGTTTTTTAGCCCCCAACTATAGTCATGGAGAAATGGGGCAGAGAAATAGAATCCTTTAAAACAAGAATATGAAGACAACATGAAAATTTGTCAAATATAGCTAGATATTAAAAACCAGAGAATTGCCGATTTGGTGACTTGGCAATCAGAGAATTTGCTTGTGATGAATTGAATTTCAATGAAGTGATTTAGAGCCATTTGGGGATTTTTTTTTTACAGACATGGGGATTTGAACAGAAGTTCCTGATTCTTTTACCCTCAGAGAGCTGACGCACACTGGCCTATCTGGGGACATGTCATCTTTGAGTATCTCCTTCTTAGGGTAGGTGGAGTATTTCTGGAAAACAGCAGGCCTTGGGGTGCCCTGAGTGTGATGTTCTGGATATTCCAGATGGATCATTGCTGATCCCCCGGGGCTGCCTTGGAAGGACTTTGAAGGCCAGCTATGCCCCAGTCAGAAGAACTCCTGAATCGGTCACAGTTACTTTGAATAGTTCCTGGGGTTCATGTACAGATGCTGTGCTGAGCCTTTTAGATCCACCTTCATGGACAAAACACTTAACCTCCATCAGCTGAAAGTGCTGCCTTATGATAGCCAACAGCAGACAGGATTCTTTGAGAATTGCTCTGGCTGAGGAGAAAGGCCTTGTCCAAGGCCACATCCCCTTCCCAGGTGACCCATGTCCAATGCTGAAATAGAGGCAAGAAGGCCCCATCCCCTTGCTCCAACTCGACAACTCCAATCTCAGCTCAGATGTTCTACAGTCCCTTTGCATCACCCTGGAGTCTCTGAAATTCTTCGTGCTATGTCATATGCCTCACCCAGACTACACTGTACTCAACTATTACACTTTTATGCGCACATAATTATCTTTAAGTATTTGTATGTTTCTCAATGCAAGGAGCTGTGTCCAGTATTCATTTGTATGTGTACAAGTGGTTTGCACATATTAGGTGTCAATAAATATGAGTCAACCATTCTATTCCAATAGTAATTGTTAACAGTTTTTGAGACTTACTATGTGCCAGGCACTGAACAAAGAACTTTGTGTATAGAGTTTCAGTCAATCCTATGTATATCCATGGGATATATGGTATCATTATGATGATTTTACCGGTAAGAAGACGTAGGCTTGGGAAAGTGCAGTGGCATGACTAGTGGCATGGTAATTGGTGACTTTGGAATAATCATCATACCTTCCTTATGTGTACATAGTTCGCTTACATTTTTCAGAGCTCTTCAGTGTTTAATTTTTCATTATGCTTTTCTTACATCTATGTGAGTGAACAATTTTACAGATGGAGAAATAAAGGTTTATGCCATCCAAGCCCTAATATAAGTCACATAAGGTTTGGTGAAGGTCGCAGAAGGGTGGCTGATGTAGGATCAAGGCTCCTAGTCCGTTGTGAATCTGGTGGCCTTTTTTACAAAGACTGGGCGTGAGCTCAGTTGGCAGCTGGGTAGACTGGAGATGTACCAGAAAATCTTGTGACTCCAGAAACAATTGCAAGCTGCCAAACTCCTGGATTGTTTTCCATCCATGTTGCTGCAAAGGACATGATTTAATTCTTTGTTATGGCTGTGTAGTGTTCCATGGTTGTATATGTTTGGTGTTTCAGATTCTTTATGTACTATGGACAAAGCAGTTTAAAGACTCATTCTTTTGCTTGAGAAACTCACATCTTGGTAGACAGTTTGTTCCCCAACGTCTCACCAGGAAACTAGTTTCTGGGAAAGCCCCAGTTAGTGCCATTTTATGTTGGCACATCAGCACGTCATCCAGTAGAAAGTAGAGCCAGCACAAATGCATGGGAGAAATACGAAATTATTCTAAAAACACAACTGATTGGTTATGATGAAGAAAGGACTTTAAAATCCTTTCCTTAAAATAACTGAAGATGTGGTTAGTCAAAATTAGCAATAATCTTTATATTTTGGCTCTGCTTATGTTGGAAAAGACCACAAATCTGTCACCGGAACTTCTCATACACAAACCTACAAAACTATGGCCCAAGAAAAAAGTATGCCCACATTGCATTTACAATTTTACATCAATACTCCTCTAAAGATTTACAGAAATTGTATCTTACTTCTTAGTAATTCTTTTAGAGGCCATATCACTACCCTCCAAGTATGTTTACTGCTTAAAAATAAACAGTGTAGACAGGAAACTGATGTGGGATAAACACGATCCTTATGTTTTACTCCTGCATTTCAGAAGGGTCAAGGTCTTCCTGTGACTTCATGCTGCACACTGTCAGTAGTTGAGTTTGGCTGTTCCTTCCTCCGCATTTTGAGGCAGCATGGAAATAGGATGAACAGAACGTGGGTATTAAGTACCAGACTTTTGAGCGTTATCAGTGACTGGCTGGCCTGCTGTGATAAACAAGGTACTTTTTGTCATTTAGAGCATGAATGATACAGATGAGCTAATCTTCACATAGGGAATTATATACAACATAAGGCAAAGGCCAGATTTCAGCAGCTGCTTGATCTTTCTTTGAGGTTTGGTCAACGAAGAGCAGTGGGGGCTTTCCTCTCTTTCTTAATAGGGCAAGAGGCATCCACATCACAGAAAGACTCTTCAACAGACAAGGTCTTTGAAGATCCCATCTGCCTCTCACCACTGATTAGGCCTTATGCATCTTATTAGACAACTGTGCATTACAGTCATTCCTTGGTCATGCAAGATATTGATGCCTATGATGGGTCAGGATATCATACGAGTATGTATGGCTGTAAAAGACTGTACAGGGTTCCTTTGGTCTGAAAATGAGGACTTTCTTAATGTTGATTTTTCTTTTTTTTTCTTCTTTCTATACTGTCCTCTGTCCTCTCTCTTCCTTTTCCTCTTGGTGTTTCAGATTCTTTTTTTTTTTTCTTTCCAACTTTAATTTTAGATTCAAGGAGTACATGTGCAGATTTGTTACATGAGTAAGTTGCAAGTTACAGGGGTTTGGTGTACAGATAGTTTTGTCACCCAGATAATCAGCATAATATCTGATAGGTGGTTTTTGGGATTCTCACCTGCTTCCCACCCTCCATCCTCAGGTAGGTCCCGGTGTCTGTTGTTCCCTTCTTTGTATCCATGTGTACTCATATTTAGCTTCTACCATGAGAACATGCAGTATTTGATTTTCTGTTACTGTGTTAGCTCGCTTAGGATAATGGCCTCCAGCTCCATCCATGTTGCTACAGAGGACATGGTTTAATTCATTTTTTATGGCTGTGTAGTATTCCATGGTTGTATATGTTTGGTGTTTCAGTTTCTTTATGTACTATGGACAAAGCAGTTTAAAGAACCATTCTTTTGCTTGAGAAACTCAGATCTTGGTAGAAAGTTTTTTCCCCAAGGTCTCACCAGGAAACTTCTTGGGTATTTAAAACAGGGAGACTTTAGTGACACAGGAAATAATGATAGCAGAAAATTGCAGATACGAGTGATGGATGAACTGAGGAAAGAAACAGGAACCAATAAAGCCACCAGAGATTGGAAAAAACAGGAAACCCTTACCATCCCTTGTCAGGCAGGAGGGAATGAGGGAGTTAGCTTGAAAGGATCAAGTTGGGATCGTCTAAGTTGGGATCTCAGAGGGTCTGTTCAACAAAAGCAGGAATCACATTGGGACTTATCTGGGTTGGAGATACTGTCCAAGGCAGATAAGAAGAACCCGGCTTCTTTGTCCCTTCTACCTTTGAATTTCCTGCCACTATTTGTTAGACAAACCCAATAAGGATTCTGTTGTGG
This sequence comes from Piliocolobus tephrosceles, assembly GCF_002776525.5. Lineage (NCBI taxonomy): Eukaryota > Metazoa > Chordata > Mammalia > Primates > Cercopithecidae > Piliocolobus > Piliocolobus tephrosceles. Next base: position 55,887,869 of record NC_045453.1, on the reverse strand, counting down.
ATATTACTTACCTGCTGGAATGGCCCTGGATCTATTTGCCTTCCAGATCCCTCATTCAGCAATTTCTTTCACTGTTCTGAATCTCAGGGGCTAACAGAGCCTGGGAAATGCAGCCTGAGGGGGCCAGGCAGCTCCTGCAATTCCGAACAGGGAGGGGGAAGTCTGAGGACTGGAGGAGTGAGTCAAGAGGGTCAGGGCCATCACAGCAGGTACTCAGCATCCACAAAGGAATCCTCATTTGAGTGTTCCTTCCCTAATTCTTTATCCTTATACTTCCTGCTTGCCTTAGAGTCCAGATCATTGTCACTCCTTCTGGAAATCTTTCTCTTGACCCTGCTAATCTGGAGTCTGCCTCTCTGTGCCCCTCATTTCCTGGGCACACTTCTATTAGGGTTGGGCTACATTAAAATATAATTGACAATGTACTGCTTTGTTTTCTTCCATCAGCCAAAAAATCTCCTTGCTGGCATTTCTTTTTTTTTTTTTGAGACGGAGTCTTGCTCTGTCACCCAGGCTGGAGTGCAGTGGTGCGATCTCGGCTCACCGCAACCTCCGCCTCCTGGGTTCACGCCATTCTCCTGCCTCAGCCTCCCGAGTGGCTGGGACTACAGGCGCCCGCCACCTCGCCCGGCTAATTTTTTGTATTTTTAGTAGAGACGGGGTTTCACCGTGTTAGCCAGGAGGGTCTCGATCTCCTGACCTCGTGATCCGCCCGTCTCAGCCTCCCAAAGTGCTGGGATTACAGGCTTGAGCCACCGCGCCCGGCCACTGGCATTTCTTATCCATGCTTCTATCCCCAGTCCCTAGCACCCCCACTTTAGTAGGAGGCCAATAAACAAATGAAGACATGCCTGAATCTTACTAACTGAGAAGATATGCAAGATGTAACAGCTATCTTCACATGCTAATTACTTGATTTGTAAAACACAAAAATTGCAGATTCAGAAAATGGTCTGATTAACTTTTGCCCTTCTTTGAAAATATATAAATAGTTTTATTTTTAGAGCCAAACCTAAACTCCATAGGTGCGGAGCTAGATATCCTTTATCATTTCTTTTGGATACTAAATGTGTGTCTTTGGCAGATAGAAACTGTTGACAGAATGCTGGAAAGGGAACCAGAGATGACAGAAGTGTGAAATAAATGGTCTTGGGGGCTGAAAATTGATCTTCTGAATGCTCCCTTCTCTTATACTGATGGTTATCTACTGGAATAATATACCAACTTGTCTTTTGGTCTTTTTCCCCCTTTATCCCACCATAAACTGAGCATTGCTACTATAGACAGAAAATAAGAAACTAGTTTTAATTTAACCATTGGACTAGAAGAGTGTGTGATCTTCATGTTTGAGAAGAATGAACTTCATCCCCCCGGTCCCTTTTATTTCCAATAATCGCTCTCTTCTCCACTGGTTTGATTTGATGACTTTTTCTGTGAGTCAGATGGCATCCCTTCTGACTGAAGTATCTTGGTTTCCATCTCTCTCTTGGAAGCATGGGGAATGGGTTGACATAATGTGTCAAACATTTCTTTCAAACCTTTGTGGAATTTGTCTATTCATGAAGTAAGTTGTAGTTTATATCATGAACTTTTTTTATTTAATTAAAATTTCTTGAAATATGTAATGCATACACAGGCATATAATTTTTAAGGCAAGAAATGTTTTATGTTTTATTAATACATATAATAAAATATGTAACTATTTTATTTTAGATTTCAAGTTATATTCACCCATTCTAGTTTTTCGATCCCCTAGTTTTCCTCTCCAAAATCAATGTCGGTTACTTGTTTCTTGTGCATCTTTGCAGTTATTCTATGCTTATAAAAGCAAAGTATACCCCCTCAACACACATTTAATACAACCAGAGCATACTGTACACGCTGTTTGCACTTGTCACTTGCATTTTTAAACTTAACACTTCATATCCTGTAAATCCAAGCATACCAGGGAAGTTCTTTCACTTTAAACTTCCTACATAGACCTATTTCTTATCCTTGGAAATTACATTTCTGTTGGATAATAATAATTTTTTCCCATGGATAAATACTGCAACACTAAAGAGATAACACATTAAACATCTTTAGGGATTTAAAACTTGGTGTGAATTAGTTAATGACCTAGCTTTCTAATCTGCTAATGAGGGGTGATTGATGGAGGCATTAAAGATTTTGAATTTTGGGAGAGAAAGATTGCAGTGACTAGAAAGCAAAGGTGCTGAGAGAAAAATTTTCTCACTTCTCTAATTTGTTGAGTGTCCTTCCAAAATGTAAACAACTCAGAGGAAATCAAGTCACAAAAGGAAGAGGGCCAAGGAGAACAATACTTGAATCAATATTGCAAGTACTGACAATCACCAAAGTGATTGTCAAAGACAAACATATTCTAACTCTGGGAGATAAGGGTTGTTTTATAAAATGCTGTCAAGACTAGCTTAAAAACATATTAATAGGAATGGAGAAATTTATTCAAGGAATTTATTCAAAAGATCACAGATGTGCTCAAAACTCAGCTATAAGGATGCTTGTGATGAAATAGTGGAAAAAGATTAAATGAAATCAATGTTCAACAATGAGAAAATGGTTGTACAAATGATGGTATGTCCATATAATGATCTTTCCAATTTTTAATGACATGGAGAGGATTTCAAATATAATGTTAAGTGAAAAAATTAGCATGTGGCATGTGATTAAATTTTGGTGAAATATATTCACTGTCAATATATGAGGATATATGTTTAGAAAAAGCATATATTTATATATAAAATAAATCTAGGTTCTCGAATTATGGGTAACTTAAATTTTCTTTTTTGCTTGCCTATGTTTTCTAAATTTTTTACGGTAGATGTATTCATTTTGCAACAGTAATTTTGAAAAAGGTAAAAATCATGAGCTGAGACACGTGAAATAGTTTATATTGTCAGTTTCAACCCTATTTCTACTTCTGTTTTGTCATATGTGCTGCTTAAAATTATTTATGGAAATAAGTGACATATATATGGTTATCAAAACAATACCTATTGTAGATGCAATGGAAACAAGACTCAAGTAAATCCAATCTTCTTTTTAAAAATATTTATTTATTTATTTGTTTTTAACCCCAGCCAAGCCAGAATTTTGAACATCTTTTATGAGAATTCTTTTCGGCATCATTTTTTTTTTCTCAACTTGGAAAATACTATTTACCCCACAGAGACGGTTCATCAAATATTGTGCCCAGGTTATGTAGCAAAATAGAGAATCACTGCTTTTTGGAAATAATACATGTGATCAGTCAGCTAATTACATTTGCATTTTACTTGTTTGAGATTAAGCTCCTGTGACAGAGCGGTAGTATTTCCTCCCTTCCGCTTCCTGTTCCCGTTCCTGTTCTCGTTCCTGTTCCCGTTCCTGTTCTCCTTCCTTTCTCTTCCCCTTTCCCTTCCCTTCCCCTTTCCCTTCCCTTCCCTCTCTTTTCTCTCTTCCTCTCTCTTTCATTCTTTAGGTATTTTCAAAACATGGTATCTTTCATGGCTCGAAGGCATGTTTGTGGTGGGTGTTGGGTGGGTCCCTGTTTGTGTTTGACTCTGCTGATGCACATAGCAAGGAAGGCAGCTATATTTACCTCTGTGGTTATCAGATGTCGGAGAACTTAGATGATAGAGGTGACTTTGTAGCAACCACGGTCCTTTAATTTAAATCCTCACACAACACCTGTTAAGGAAGCATGAAGAAAAATTACTTCCCCTACCAAACAGACAAACTAAATTTGAACTCACAAAATTTCAATAAAGCAAAGATATTATTCAGTAAAACAGAAACAACAATGAATGAACAATACAACAACATGAGAACTACAACAACAAAAATAAATACATGAATGAGTTTTATGAAAAATGAATTTACATCCAGTGCAGTAAATGTTTTGTGAACTTTTCCAGTTATTTATTGTCAATGTAATGCTACAAAACAATCACAAAACTTTTATACAACAAACAATACAACATAGAGTGCCATACAACAATAAACATATTTTCTTCTTGTGTCTGTGGGACAGCTGGGTGATTGGTTTGAGTGATTTTGTCTGGGTTTACTTATGCATTTGCAGTCAGCTGGAAGTTTGAGTCTGCTCCACATGGTCACTCTTTCTCTAGTAGGTTAACCTGGGCTTATTCTCATAGTGGAAGCAGAGGTCCAAGGGCTAATAGAAGTGTGCAAGGCCTCTTTAGGTCTAGGTTTGGAACTGAGAAAGTGTAATTTCTGGCACATTGTATTGGCTAAAGCAAATCACAAGGCAAGTGCAGATTCAAAGGGTGAGGAAATAGACTTCACCTCAATGGGGGTTGATGCAAAGACATATTACACAGGGCATGGATCTGGAAAGGGTAGAGAATGATGCCATTTTTGTATTCAATATGCACAGGGATTTTACATTTTGAAAAATAAAATGTTGCCACTTGATAATACTACTGAATTTTGGCTCATCTTCATTAATAAACTGGATACTTTGATATGATATTTTCATAGTCTTTCAGTTGATGTTCCACAATTTGCAATCATAACATCTATTTGTAGTTCTTAGAAAAGACAAGAATAAGTGGGTAAGAGGAAGAATTGCCTTAATTTACCAACAGAACTTTATGCTTTCGTTATACATGTGATGGTGTTTGAAGCTAAAATGGTTTTAGCTTTATCTGACTTTGAGTAAAATTAAGAGAAATGTTTACACACATAGAATAAAGCAAAGAAAGAATCTGCGATTCCAAGTGGCTCAATGTTATCAGTGAAGATATGGGGATCTAGCCCTGTAAGAGACCATGTCCATAAATTTATTTTTCAGAAACACAACATACAAAACCACACAAGAAAACCTCTTAGAAATACCAGGAGATAGTGATTAGAAACAAAATTATGGAGAGAGATTTACAGGTAAAATTAAACTAAAAGTGAGGATATAAAGGATTTAAAGCCTATAATCAACAAAATAAATTGAATAGATACAGAGATATATAGAAAACTTTGTGTCCTACCTTGCAAACAGAAATTGCATTCTCTGTAGCACAAGAAAGACTTTGTTGTTGTTTTTGAATTTAGAATGCAGAATGATTAAATCAAGCCAACTAACATATCCATCACCTCACTTATTATTTTTTGTGGTGAGACATTTGAAGTTTACTCTTTTAGCTATTTTTAAATATACCATACATTATTACTGACCATAGTCACCCTACTGTGCAATAGATCTCAAAACTCATTTCTCCTGTTTGTCTGAAAGTTTGTACCCTTTGACCAGCTCCCCATTCCATTCCTCCCTGACCCATACCCCTAAGCCTCTGGTAACCACCATTCTACTTTCTACATCTATACATTTAACTTTTTAAAATTCCACATATAAGTGAGATCATGTGCTATTTGTCTTTCTGTGCCTGGTTTATTTCATGTAGCATGCTATCCTTCAGGTTCAACCTCATTGTTGCAAATGACAGAATTTTGTTTTTAAAGGCTGAATAGTATTTTATTGTATACATAGTACATTTTAAATTCACTCATCTGTTGATGGACATTTACATTAATTCCATTTCTTGGCTATTGTGAATAATGCTGCAATGAACATGGGAATGCAGATATCTCTTTGACATATTGGTTTCAATTCCTTTGGAAATATACCCAGAAGTTGGATGGTTGGATTATATAGTAGTTCTATTTTTTAGTTTTTTTGAGGAACCTCCATACTATTTTCCATAATGGTTGTATTAATTTAAATTTACTAATTTAACATGACTAATTTAAACATTTTAAAATATGCTTATTTGAAAGCCCCTTTTCAATTTAGCTGTTATAATCTCTAGTTCTTCCTGGGTGAGTTTTTCTATTTGCTCCATCCCTGAATATTTCTAATGATGTTGATTTTCCTTTGTGCATGGTAGTGGGTTTTCTTCATGTACTTTGTTGTTTTTATGAACAAACTCATTTTTGGTGGGAGATATTTTACCCAAGAATTTCCTGAGTGCCTTAAGTTATGCAGACATCTCTAGGATGGTTTCACCGTAGTTTCTACTGGGAAGCTGTTGGGTTCATTGGCTCCAAATTAATTTTTTTTTTTAATTTTTAGACAGGGTCTCACTCTGTTGCCCAGGCTGGAGTACAGTGGTGCAAACATGGCTCATTGCATCCTTCACCTCCTGGCTCAAGTGATTCTTGATTCCTCCTGCCTCAGCCTCCCAAGTAGCTGTGACTACAGGCATGTGCCATCATGTCCAGCTAATTTTTTAAACACTGTTTGGAGAGATGGGGTCTCCCTGTGTTGCCCAGGCAGATCTCAAACTTCTGGGCTCAAGTGAACCTCCCACCTCAGCCTCCCAAATTGTTGGGAATTACAGGCGTGAACCATTGCACCTGGCCTCAAATTAATTTTTATACTAGTGTTTTCACTTGCAATTTATGTACCATTTAGGTGTGCTGTGTGTGTGGCATGGCTGAGGGCTTTGACACCCTTTCTGGTGACTTTTTTCCCACCACAGCCTGGGGTATGTGGCTCACTTCTGCACCATAACTCTAGACATGGGAGAGTTTTCTTAGATTCGGTTGACGGTTGGGATGTCTTCCATGGCTCCTGGCTTTACGACTGAAACTCTGAAACATTTTTTTAGCCTGCATGTCCTCCCAAAAGGCCTCATGGTTTTAACTGTTGCTCAGCCCTGTGGCTTTGGATATGAGTTTTCTCCTCATTTATGGCATCTGAATTTTCCCTCTCTTTTTGTTAGACTCAGCTATGAATTTTAATTTTCATTAAAAAAGTATTGTATACATTTGGAGCAAAACAGGGCTTCTGGTATCAAATCTGTGCTTATTGGACAGAAATTCCATGGATGAAACATTAACAAAGAATGCTATTAGCCACAAATACGATATGTAAGTAACAACATTTCAGGAAGTAATGACAGCTGTGAAGATAAAGAAGACAGGTAAAAAGCTAAAAAATGGGCATTTATTTAAAGGAACGTCATGGAAAACTTCTCTAAGGTAATCTTTGAACAGAGGACTGACTGAGGCGAGGGAGTGCGCCATGTGAAGATCTTGGGATGAACATTCCAAGATGAGTGAGAACCTGGGGTTGGTGTAAGCTTGGTGTGTTTAGGGAACAGCAAGACATTCCAGCATCTCCAGAGCAGCATGAACAAAGTGGAGAGTGGTAGGCGATGAGGTCATAAAAATGAGAGCTTATATGGAGCCTTTGGAGGCCACGAGGGTTGGGAATTTGGATTTTATTCTTATGCGATGGGAAACCCTTGGAGTGTTTAAGAGAAGACACAAGATTGTATTTATGTTGATATAGGGCATTCTTGTTGCTGTTTGGCGAAGAGACTGTAGGGAGATAAACTGGAGATACAGAGATTTATTCAAAGATTAATCCAGGCAAGTGGTTTTTGTGGTTGGGAACAGGACTGTAGCAGTGGAGGTGATGAAAAGTGTCCAGATTTAAGATACATTTCGAAAGGGAAGATGACAAGACATGTACATGTAAAGGAAAAAGAACCATTAAGAATAAGTCTTTGATTTTTGCCCTGAGCAACTAGGTAACTGATAGTATCATTTGCTGAACTTGTGAGGGTAAAGGATTTAGACTTCAGTGTGAAGCATGATATATTTGAGATGTCTGCTAAACATCTGAGTAGAGATATCCAGTAGGCAGTTCAGTATACCAGTCTGACATTCAGGAGAGAGGCTGGGGCTTGAGAGCTATGTTTAGAAGCCATCAGTGAAATAATACAGCACTCAAAGATGGAAGATTAGAGGCTTTTAGTGTGCCTCAGCCACTTGGAAATAGCAAGATAGTACATAAAGATCAACTCTGTGAGCTTTAATTTAAGAAGGAATATGAAAATCTACCAGAATTGTGAAGGACACCCCAGATCCCAGGAAGGAGAATGCCGGCAAACAACCCTAGTGATGGCGTCTTGCTGATAAAAGTGAGAGAAGCCTCATTATGTGAGAGAGGCAGAGAGCCTCCCTCTGTAACTCACCTTTCCGTTGGGAGTCTGAGCAACCCAGGCTGAGGGAGAGCACTTTGTTCCTCCCAAGCCCTGGAGGTTACTTGGGGAGGGACTTGGAGATGCTGCAGACATTTTCCCAGTCTTGAGACCAAGAGCAGGACACAACTTTTAATCCAGGTACATACAAAGTCAGCCATTCTTTGGTGACCCACTCGCGTGGCCATGCAAGCATATTTGTCTCAGGTCAGAGATTGGAGGGCCTACTCTGGAGTGGTGTAAGGGCCTTTCAGAGCCAGAACTGTGGAAAGTGCCTCAGCAGTTGGCACTGAAATTGTGCTCTTCCCTATCAAAAGCTGGGCGTGCGAGGAGAGCTGCTACAGCTGCAGTTTCTCCTGGGAGGTAAGACTTGTAGCCAGGGCCAGGTTTGCAATCTGCAACCAGTCTGTGTGTGCCATTGCTGGCTGCCCCACCTTGCTCTCCTGAGATTGTGGTACAGCAGTTTCCTCTCTTCTCCACTCCCAGGTGGAAACCTAGGCATTTAGAGCACCTGCTTGCCTGGACCAGCAGCCTGAGATGTTCCACCAATCCTGGACATAGATTGTGGTGCAGAAGCTCCATGCCCAGGCGGATCTCCAGGCATTTAGAGCACCAACCGGCTTGCCTGAATTAACAGCCTGAGATGCCTCACCCATCCTGTGCAGAGATCCTGATGCAACAGGGCTCTCTCTGCTTCGCACCCAGGCAGATCTCCAGGCATTTGGAGCAGCCATTTGCTTGTTCAGAAACTTGAACCACCTCACCCATCCTGTGAAGACACTCTGTGCAGGCAGGCCCTCTCTGCTTCACACCTAGGCAGACCTCCAGCCATTCAGAGCACTCACTCCTCAGGTTCAGCAGCCTGAGCTTTCCCACCCTTCATATGCATAGATCATGGTGCAACAGGATGCTCTCTACTCCATGCCCAACAGAACTCCAGGCATTTGGAGCACCTGTTTGCCTGGTTCAGCATCCTGAGAAACCCCACCCTTCCTGGAGATAAATTTCAGTACCTCAAGCCCCTCTCTACTTCACGCCCAGGCAGATCTTCAGGAATTCAGAGCACCAGCTTGCCTGGATTAGCAGCCTGAACCATCCCATCCATCCTGTGCTGAGATCCTGGTACAGGGAGACCTTCTCTGATTCATGTCCAGGCAGATCTCCAGGCATTCAGAGTAACCACTCATCTAGTTCAGCAGCTTGACCAACCCCACCCTTCCTGTACAGAGATCCCGGTAAAGGAGGACCCTCTGCTCCTATGCCCGGGCAGACCTTCAGGCATCCAGAGCACCCACTCTCCTGGATTAGGAGTTTAGGCTTCCCCCAATCCCTGTGCCGAGTACTTGGGGCATAGGAGGTTTCCCAGCTCCATGCCTATGCACATCTCTGGATGCTTGGTGGCTTCCCACTAAATTATCCCTCAGTGTAAGTGCTTGTAACTGCTACTGAGGAACCTGTAAGTGGACCTGCCTGGTCTAGCTCTGCTTATCATGGCTCCCATCATCCTTGGAGCTGAGAGGAGAGCTCAGATCACTGTGAATACCATAAGGGAGCTCATTGCCTGAGGCAACAGAGAGCTTCTGCCAGTAAAAAATAAATCAACTATTTACCCAGATGTGTTGGCCATATCTGGCTCTTACTTATAAGCACAGCTTACTGGCTTGTAGGTTGAACTGCATAGCTCAGTGTAAAGCCTGCTGAAAAAACTGCACTGGGCTATAGAAGCAAAGCCAAAAGATGCTACCCAGCATTCTCTACAGTTATATCCACTAAGGAGGTGGAAAAAGGGAAAGGGAAGAAAAAACTCCAATGATATTATAGGAAAAGAAAGGAAAAGAAAAAAATAGTACCCACACACAAATATTTATAAAAATTAGTGCCAGTGTCTCCAGATGAGAATAAACCAGTGCAAAGAATATGGCACCATGAAAAACCTGAATGTAGTGACACAACCAAAGGATATCACTAACTCTCTAGAAATGATCCCTAACCAAAATGGAAACTCAGAAATGACACAGATAAAGAATTCAAAGGATTGCACGGAAGCTCAATGAGATCCAAGACAAGTTAAAAATCAATACAAAGAAACTTCTAAAGCAATCCAGGAAATAAAGGAGGAGATAAATATCTCAAGGAGAAATCAATTGGAGCTCCTGGAATTGAAAAACCTACTTAAGAAATTTAAAAATATAATTAAAATCTTTATCAGTAGGCTGGACCAAGCAGAAGAAAGAATTTTAGAGCTTGAAGACTAGTCTTTAACTAACCCAGTCAGACAAAAATACAGATTTACTTTTTAAAAATACAATCTTTGAGAAATATGGGATTGTGTAAAGCAACAAAGCCTATGAATTGTTGGCATATCTGAACGAGAAGGAGAAAATGCAACATATTTGAGAAAATAATTCAAGAAAAGTTTTGTAATCTTGTTAGCAAGGTAAACATCCAGGTACAAGAAATCTGGAGAACACCTGCAAGATTGTATGCAAAATGAGCATTACCAAGGCATATAGTCACCAGACTGTCCAAGGTCAATGCTAAAGAAAAAATTTAACTGGAAATTAGAGAAAAAGGTCAGATCCTGTACAAAGGGAACCCCATCATGCCAACAGCAGATGTCCCAGCATAAACCTTAGAAGCTAAGAGATACTGGGGGCTTATTTTCAGCATTCTTATAGAAAATACATTTCAACCAAGAATTTCATACGCTGCCAAACTAAGCTTCATAAGCGAAGGAGAAATAAAATCTTTTCTGGATGAGCAAGCACTAATGGAATTTGTTACCACTAGGCCAGCCTTTTAAGAGATCCTCAATGTAGTTCTAAACATGGAAATAACAATACCTGCTACCACAAAAACACACTTAGGTACATAGCCCACAAACCTAATAAAGCAACCACACAGTAGAAACTACAAAGCAACCAGCTAACAACTTCACAATAGGCTCAAAATCTCACATATAAATATTAACCTTGAATGTAAATGGTCTAAATGCCACACTTAGAAGGCACAGATTGACAAGTTGGATGTAAAACCAAGACCCATCCATCTGCTGTCTTCAAGAGACCTATCTCACATGTAATGATACCCATAGGCTCAAAGTAAAGGGTGGAGAGAGATCTATCATGAAAACAGAGAACAAGAAAGAGTAAGAGAGTAAGGATCATTATTCTTATATCAAATAAAACAGATTTTAAACCAACAGTAAAAAAAGACAAAGGAGGACATTACATAGTGATAAAAGGTTCAATACTACAAGAAGACTTAACTATTTTAAATATTTATGCACCCAACATTGCAGCACCCAGGTTCGTTAAAAAAGTACTTCTAGACCTATGAAAAGATTTTCTGTCTCTCTTTCTCTTACAAAATACTGGTGATATTACATTACCTACTACTGAATACTGTCAGCAATTATAATGGTGAGTATTTGTGTATCTAAACACAGAAAAGTTTCAGTAAAAATAGGGTATAATCTTGTAGAACCATTGTTGTATATGCAGTCACTGTTGACTAAAACATCATTATAAAGTGCATGACTATATGTAAACCAGTAACATAGTTGTTTATTATTAAGTATTATGTACTGTGCATGATTGTATGTGCTATACTTCTGTATGACTGGCAGTGCAGTAGACTTGTTTGTTTATAGCAGCATTATCACAAACAGATGAGTAATGCACTGAGGACAACTTTATAATGGCTTTGATGTCACTAAGTGATATAAAAAATTTCAGCTCCATTATAGTCTTTTGGGTTCATCATGGTATATGCAGTTCATCTTTGACCAAAACATCATTATGTGGTGAATGAATGTAATCACTAGGGTTCTTGCAGTTATTTACACCATCATCTCTATTAGGGCAAGAACCTTAGTTGCCTTCTCTATCATTTAAGAAAAGGTATATAAGAATATTACCACCCTTAGAGAACCAATTTGTTACATTATTGTAATTTTTAAAGAACATCTGTTGAACACAACTGAAACAATGTTGCTCTATGGACAAGTAGATGAATTTAACCTCTGAGAAAGTAGTTCATGCTATGCAATTAACAAAAAGAGTGGGTGGAATATAAAAGAATAAGCTAAGATTTGTGCATAGCATGTTTAGATTATTCAATAGGTAGCAGAGTTGCTGAAGAATTGAAGAAGGAAACTGATAAATGGGAAGCATAGCAGTTGGGGAAGCCATTGGAGCAAGTAAGATTTTTATTTTTAATGGCATGAGTCATTTTGATGAAGATACAAAAGTATTTTGGGTCTGTCATACCAAATATGGTTTCATATTTGTGCTCATAGTGTTTGTTTTTATCTGTGCCTACAGATAGGCAATGAAACGCTTTGGAAGGGTAGCCCACATAAACACCACGAAGTTTGTTTGAAAAGTTGTAATGCAATATAAAGCAGTACTGGAGGTTGCCAGCAGATGGAACCATAGATTTTAGAAATTCAGATTGAGACTTCCTTCTTAGTAGACAATGGTAATGTAACAAGTTTATGAAAGCATTATTTTTTTTTTCTTTTAAATAACAATTTCCTGGACACATATCAGCTAGACTAAAGAGTAACAACCAAAGTAAACCTGTAGGTCTGAGATTGAATTTTTATTGTTGCTTCTTTAATGATAAGTCTTGGAAAAAACATTTCTAAAATCTCCTAACTATAATGCAAATGTCTAGATATAGAAAATAACCCTTTACAGACCCACGAAATAATCATAATGACACAACATAATCACAACATAATAATAATAAGTGTTGTAGGTAGTGAAGCAGAAAGGTGGTATTGAGTAATTTAAGTGCAACACCATTATCACACTAGTGATATAACACACCATTATCACAATAGTGTTGCACTATTAAGTGCAACACAAGCTTAACATTGCTTGTTTTTATTTAAGTTTTTTGTTTGTTTGTTGGTGGTTTTTTTTTTTTTTTTTGGCTGGAGAGTGGCCTATGGCTTATGGGTCTGATATAGTTTTCATGCTTAATTTTGTGTTGTCTCAAGCCTTACCTGATCACTACAGCCAGAATTTAAGAGAAGTGAAATATAGATGAGGCTGGGGAGTTATACAGCTTGGTATTCAAAAGAAATTGTGTCTTCACCTGCCTAAGGTTTTAAAAGTTGATCTGTGGGAAGGGGCTGGTTGCCATCAAGAAAAGTCTATGGAGGTCCGTCAGGATCTGAGGGGTACTGAGTGACAGTGGTATTGCTAACCAGGCTTTTCTAATAACTGCAACATTGCCAAAAGACTCACATGTTTTCAACTGTTTTTTTTTGGGGGGGTGTCTTGTTTATTTAAAGGCAGGGTTTTCTATCAGCTCTGTTGGTCTTCCTTTTTTTCCCCATTACCTGTATATGATCCTTGTCTACTGTCCTGCAAGGGCAGGTGGAAGCATGTCATCTCCTGCATTCTCTGTTAAAGTGGCATTATGAAAACCACCTCAAACCTAGCTCTTTTGGTTTTGAGGGTGGCCATGCCCTTGAAAAATAGCTGAATTAGTAATGAGAGTAGTAAATATTTAGAAGGCAACTTTGGGCAAGAAAGTTAAAAGCTCTCTCCTACTTTCTTCTCCACTGCGTTCTCTACATTCACCAATTTTCTCCCCTATAGTCGATTTTTAGTTGTGGCAGTTATATCCTATAAAAGTCTCTTGGAACATTGCATCAGCAAATATTGAACCATTACTTCTAGGAGAAATACAGGGTTATTTGCCTGTCAGTCTGTGGTCACAATATTTTCATCAATTGATTAATATATAACCTTGTTTTATGTGTGTTTCTGCTTAAAGATACTTAAGATATATATATGTATATGTGTATATATATGTATATGTGTATATATGTATATGTATATGTATATGTGTGTGTATATATATATATAGAGAGAGTATTAACCTTGAACTCATGACCAACCACACTGTAGTTTATCAGTACAAAGCTTAACGGATGTACATATTTTCTCTGTAAGGCACATCCCAGTCTTCTTGCAATTAGGAACACCAGAGGACACCTCAGCACTATGCTTAGGGGCCATTTTAAGTAGGGGAATCACCAATAAAAAACAGAAAAATTAAAAATATGGTATTGTCTAGATCGAGTAAAGGATACTTGCTTACAGTATGTGAGCTAGAACAAAAAGATAGTCCCAGTTTTGACCTCAGCCGGGAGAATACAATTTGGGTGACTCACATAATCTGCCAATGTTTACAAGAGATCATGAAAATTGATTTTGGAGTTACAAATAAATTGTAGCAAGCAAGTAAATTTGCAAATATGGAATCTGTAAATAACTAGGACTGTTATCATTGACAAATCACTGCTAATATGTCAATTTTCTTGCCTGTAAACTGTTGACAATATATTTTTGGTTTTATATAATTGTAATGACAGGCCGGGTGTAGTGGCTCATGCTTGTAATCTCAGCGCTTTCGGAAGCCAAGGTAGGAGAACTGCTTGAGGCCTTGAGTTTGAGACTAGCCTGGTAGCATGATGAGACCCTATCTCTAAAATAATTTAAGGAAAGTTAGCCTGGCATGGTCACATCCACCTATGGTCCTAGCTTCTTGTGGGAGGATGGCTTGGGCTCAGGAGTTCAAGGTTGTAGTGAGGCATGATTATACCACTGTACTCCAGCCTGGGCAACAGAGCGAGAACTTTTTTCTAAAATAAAAAAATAATTTAAAAAATTGTAATTTTAGCTCTCTAGTACCACTCACCTGTCTTTTTAAAACAAATAAGACCATTGGAACATTATAGAGTGGGAATATGTTTTACAACTAGTCCATGACAAAGCCAGAACTAGAACTCAGATCCCCACATGGGTGGTCCAGTGCTTTTGTAGTTGGGTCAAATGACTTCAAAGACTTCAGAGCACTGGAGAGTTTCCTTTCTTCTCTCTATCCATGGTTTATGACTTTGCTAGCCTGGGCACTTTGGTAGGGGAAGAGGGAATCAAAAATTTGGGACATACCCAGAAATCCCCATTCACTTTCTGATTTCAGTTTATGAATATCTTTAAATTTAAAAAAATACATAAATTGCTCCTGCTAAAAGTGCAAATAGAAGTTGGGCCAAGCTGGTGGACTAGAAGCAGCTCATGTGCATAACCCTCATGGGGAGGAAATGAAAGGGCTATGAACACTGAACCTGCAGGCTGATAATCTGAGAAACCACATGGGGATCTATCAAGGCTGCAGGGGGACACAGGACACGGAGACAAGAGAGGAGTGAGGCTGGGCACTAGCCTGTTTGGGCTCAGCATGGAGCCAGGAGAAACTCTTTAACACAAGAAAGGTGAGTGAGTGAGAGAGAGAGTGCACTGGGGGATTCACACTCTCCATAGGGACCTCTGCAAGACAGGGACCACCCTCCACACTTCCCCACCATGTTTCTAGACTGAGGTAGAGAGTCATCCAGATATTTTGTGAAGACAAGTCTCAAGTCTTGGGACCTCTACAAACCTGGGGACCCAGAGAAGATCAGCACCAGTGCCATAGCCCCAGTAGAGGCTGCAGTTGCAGTACCTGGGAGCAGTAAGATTGCTGTACCCCACCTCAATGAACAGGGCTTGGCACCAGCTTTAACTCAATGGTCCTGCCTCTGTGTAGACTCACTGGAAGGTAGAGCCCTCTATTGTCCCGGGAAACACCTGGACGGTAGGGTGGGTGACCCCACTCACCCCTGTTGCCGGTAGCCAGGCAAGCAATGCCTACTAGAGCCTCTGGCCCAGTGGTTGTGCTTCTATCTGAATTTAGCCAGTGGATACAGCATCTTGTTGTCCCAGGAAACACCTAGACAACAGGGTGGGCAACTCTACCCACCTTTGCCTCTTGTAACCCGGTGAGCCATGCCTGCTAGAGCTTCCAGCCCAGCAGTGCTACTTCTGCCTCAATTTGCTGAGTGGTGCAGCCTCCTGTTGCCCCAGAAACACTCGGAGAGCAGGGAAGGAAACTGTACCCACCCTCTTGTAGCCAGATGGGCCATACCCACTGGTGCTTCCAGTGATTCCGCTTCTATCTGAACTCTGCAGGCAGGTGCAACCCCATGCTTCCCCGCAAAGTACTCAGACAGCATACATATCACGGCTGATCTGGCAAAAATATGGCCACTCTGCCAAGATGCAGCCCCTGGCCAAGGGAGCCCTGTGGACCAGAACACCCAATAAAAAAAATGTGGCTATGGAGGCAGTAATCAGACGAAGCTCATTCAAGACTCAGGAGAGGACAAGAATCGAAAGCAGTTGATTGAACACATCTTATACCACAGTCAAACCTCCCAGTGGTATCAAAGAAGTTAAAAGCAAAAAATGCAAGCCGAAGGACAGCAACTTCAAAGATTAAAGGAACATCAACCCACACAGATGAGAAAGAACCAGCAGGAGAACTCTGGCAACTCAAAAAGCCACAGTGTCTTCTTACCTCCATACAACTACACTAGTTCCCCAGTAATGTTTCTTAACCAGGTTGAAATGGCCAAAATGTCAGAAATAGTATTCAGAATATGGCTAGAAAGGAAGATCATCAACATTCAGGAGAAAGTCAAAACCCAGTAGAAGGAATCTAAGAAATACAATAAAATGATACAGAAGATAAAAGACAAAATGACCATTTAAAACTAAAAACTAAACTGGTAGAGCTTAAAAACACACTATAAGTATTTTATAATACAATTTCAAGTATTAATAGCAGATTAGACCAAGCTGAGGCA
Source organism: Piliocolobus tephrosceles (assembly GCF_002776525.5). NCBI lineage: Eukaryota > Metazoa > Chordata > Mammalia > Primates > Cercopithecidae > Piliocolobus > Piliocolobus tephrosceles. Next base: position 55,871,153 of record NC_045453.1, on the reverse strand, counting down.
AGAATCTTCGAGCTCAAAGATCAGTTCTCTGAAATAACACAGTCAGACAGAAATAAAAAGAATAAAGAAGAATGAACAAAACCTCTGAGAAATATGAGATTATTCAAAGAGACCAAACCTATGATTCATTGGTATCCCTGAAAGAGAGGAAGAGAAAACAAGGAACTTAGAAAATATGTTTGAGGATTTCATCCACGAAAATTTCCCCAACATTGCTAAAGAGGCCAACATTTAAATCCAGGAAATGTAGAGAATTTCTGTGAGATGCTATACAAGGAAATCATCCCCAAATACATAGTCATCAGATTCTCCAATGTCAAAATGAAAAAAAAACTTCAAAGGCAGCCAGAGAGAAGAGGCAGGTCACCTAAAAAAGCTACCCCATCAGGCTAACAGACAACCTTTCAGAAGAAACCCTATAAGTCAGAAGAGATTGGAGGGGCCTATATTGAGCATTCTTAAAGAAAATAAATTCCAACCAAGAATTTCATGTACAGTGAAACTAAACTTCATAAAAGGAGGAGAAATAAGATCCTTTTTAGGCAAGGATATCCTTCAATGCTAATGATATTTGCTACCATCAGAGCTATCGTGCAAGAAGTCCTTTAGGGAGTGCTAAATATGGAAAAGAAAGATTGTTACTAGCTGCCACAAAAATACACATAGACCATTGACACTATAAAGCAACTACACAATCAAGTCTGCATAATAACCAGCTAACAACATGCTGATAGGATCACACTTGCACATATCAATATTAACCTTGAGTGTAAATAGGCTAAAATCCCCGATTGAAAGGCATAGAGTGACAAGTTGAATAAAGAAGTAAGACCCAACTGTGTGCTGCCTATAAGAGATCCATCTTACATGCAATGATATTCATAGGCTCAAAGTACAGGGATGGAGAAAAACCTACCAAACAAATGGAAAACAAAACAAAACAGAGGTTGCTGTATTTATTTCAAACAAAACAGGCTTCAAACCAACCATAATTTAAAAAGACAAAGAAGGGAATTACATGAGAGTAAAAAGTTCAGTTCAACAAGACCTAACTATCCTAAATATATATGCATCCAAAACAGTAGTACCCAGATTGAAAAGGCAAGTTCTTAGAGTGAAGAGACTTAGATAACCACAAAATAATAGTGGGAGACTTCAACACCCCACTGGCAGTATTAGATTGATCAACAAGGCAGAAAACTAATAAAAATATTCAGGTCCTGAACTTGACATTTCACCAAATTGGCCTAACATAAGTATACAGAGCCCTCCACCAAAAACAACAGAATGTACATTCTTCTGATCTGTATATGGCACATATTCTAAAATTCTTCATGCAATAAGCCATAAAAGAATCCTCAGCAAATTAAAAAAACCTGAAATCATATCAAACATAATCTCAGATCACAGTGCATTAAAAACAAAAATTAATACTAAGAAAATTGCTCAAAACCATACAACTGTATGGAAATTAAACAAGCTTATCCTGAATAACTTTTGAGTAAACAATAAAATTAAGGAAGAAATCAAGAAATTATTTGAAACTAATTGGAACAAAGACGCAGCATAACAGAATCTCTAGGACACAGCTAAAGCAGTATCAATAGGGATGTTTATACTGCTCACTGCTCAAAGAAAAGTTAGAAATATCTCAAATTAACAACTTAACATCAAACCTAGAGGAAGTAGAGAAAGAAGAGCAAACCAACCCCAAAGCTAGCAAAAAATAAGAAATAACCAAAAATCAGAGCTGAACTGAAGGAAACTGAGACACAAGAAACCATACAAAAGATTGATGAATCTATGATTTTGGTTTTAGAAAGAACAAATAAGATTGATAGACTACTAGCTAGATTAATAAAGAAGAAAGATAGAAGATCCAAATAAGCACAATCAGAAATGACAAAGGAGATATTATCACCAACCCCACAGAAATACAGAAAGCTCTCAGAGACTACCATGAACAGCTCTATGCTCACAAACTGGAAAACCTAGAAGAATCGGATAAATTTCTGGAAACATACAACCTCCCAAGAATGAGCCAGGAAGCAGCTGAATTCCTGAACAGAATACTAATGAGTTCCAAAACTGAATCAGTAATAAAAAGCTTGCCAACCAGAAAGAACCCGGGACCAGATGGATTAACAGCCAAATTCTACCAGATGTGTAAAAAAGTGCCGGTACCATTCCTATTGAAACTACTCAAAAGTATTGAGGAGGAGGGATTCCTCCCCAACTCATTCTATGAGGCTAGCATAATCTTGATACCAAAATCTAGCAGAGACACAACACACACACACACACACACACACATACACACACACACACACACACAGAAAAGAAAGCATTAGGCCAATATCCTTGATGAACATAGATGCAAAAATCCTCAACAAAGTACTAGTAAACTGAATCCAGCAGCACAAAAAGCTAATACACCATGATCAAGTAAGTTTTATCCCTGGTGTACAAGTTTGGTTCAACATATACAAATCAATAAATGTGATTTACTACATAAGCAGAACTAAAAACCAAATCTACATGATCATCTTAATAGATGCAGAAAAGGTTTTGGATAAAATTCAACATGTCTTCATTTTAAAAACTCTGAACAAATTAAAAGAGCCAAATCAAGAAGGAAATCTCATTCACAATAGTCACAAAAAGAATAAAATACCAAGGAATACAGCTAACCAGAGAGGTGAAAGATCTGTACAATGAGAACTAAAAACGCTGCTCAAAGAAATCAGAGATAGTACAAGTGGAAAAGCATCCCATGCTCATAGATAGGAAGAATCAATATAGTTAAAATGGTCATACTGACCAAAGCAATTTACAGATTCAGTGCTATTCCTATCAAACTAAAATTCATACGGAACTGGAAAAGAGCTCGAATAGCTAAGTCAATCCTAAGCCAAAACAACGAAAGTTGTGGCCATGATGCTACCCAACTTCAAACTATACTACAAGGCTACAGTAACCTAAACAGCATGGTACTGGTACCAAAAACGGACACATAGACCAATGGGACACGATAGAGTGCCCAGAAAGAAAGCCACATACCTAAAACCATCTGATCTTCAACAAAGTTGACAAAAGCAACGGGGAAAGGACTTCCTGTTTAATAAATGGTGCTACGATAACTGGCTAGCCATATTTAAAAGAGTGAAACTGGATCCCTTCCTTACATCATATATAAAAATCAACTCAAGGTAGAATAAAGACTTAAATTTAAAACTGAAAACTACAAAATCCCTGGAAGGTAACCTAGGAAATACCATTCTGGACATAGGCCCTGGCAAAGATTTTGTGATGAAGATACCAAAAGCAATTGCAACAAAAACATAAATTGACAAATGAGACCTAAAAAAGGAAAGAGCTCCTGCACAGTGAAAGAAACTAACAATGGAGTAAGCAGACAACCTATAGAATGGGAGAAAATATTTTCAAACTGTGCATCTGACAAAGGTCTAACATCTAGAATCTATAGAAAACTTAACAGGCAAAAAACAACCAATCCTATTATAAAGTGGGCAAAGTAAACTAACAGACACTTTTCAAAAGAAGACATACATGTGCCCCACAAGCATATAAAAAAATGCTCAACATCACAATAATTAGAGAAATGCAAATCAAAACCCCATGAGATACCAGCACAGACCAGTCAGAATGGCTATTATTAAAAAGTCAAGAAATAACAGATGCTGCTGAGGTTACAGAGAAAAGGGAGTTCCTATATACTGCGGTGAAAATATAGATGAGTTCAGCCACTGTGGAAAGCAGTGAGGTGATTTCTGAAAGAACTTAAAATGGAAGTATCATTTGGCTCAGTGATCTCGCTGTTGGTTATACCCAAAGGAATATGAATCCTTCTACCCTAAGGATACATGCACATGTGTGTTCATTGCAGCATTATTCACAGTAGCAAAGTCATGGAATCAACCCTAAATGCCTGTCAATGGTAGAATTGATAAAGAAAATGTGGTACATTTATACAATGGAATATTATGTAGTCATAAAAAAGAACAAGAGTATGTCCTCTGTAGCAATATGGAAGGAGCTCAAGGTTGTAGTCCTAAGTGAACTAATGCAGGAACAGAAAATCAAATCCCATGTGTTCTCACTTATAAGTGGGAGCCAAACATTGAGTATCCATGGACACAAAGAAGGAAACAACAGATACTGGAACCTATTTGAGGGTAGAGGGTAGAGGAGGGATTGGATCACAAAACTACCTATCAGATACTATGGTTATTACCTGGGTGACAAAACCGTTTGTACAACAAACCCCCATGACACACAATTTGCCTGTATAACAAACCTGCCCATATTCCCCTGAACACAAAATAAAGATTAAATGAACATGAATAAATAAGCGATTGAATGAATAAGACAGAAAACACAGACACACACAAAAACAAAAATGCAAATTAGTATGACATTGATCAAAATTATCTATTAATCAAGTATATAAAAATTAGTATACGGGTTAGCTGTGGGGTAACTAGACTGAGACCAGGTCATGTTGATTGAGAGGTGACCTTCAGAACATCAGGCAGGAGTGGAGGCACCCTCCAGGAGATGAATATTCTTGAAGAGAAACCTGCCCCACAGCCCGTGATGACTCTGAAATAGCTGAGCAGTCCTCCCTGCCTGTTAACTGATTGAGCAAATGTGGAAGCCTCTTGAAAGGCTCTTGTCTTATCAAAGCTGAGAAATTCTGCCTTGTAGCTTAACATCTTTTTGATAACCGCCTCTGGGATTTCCTTTTCAGCTTGGCAGCATTTGCTTGGACAATATTTCTGTTTGATTCTTATCCTTTTCTCTTTTTATGGGGATCTTCCTCTTTTGCCTTTAGCTATGGACGTCTCAGTTTGGGATTTGTGCCCTGTTTCATCTTGTTTGGTTACTGGTAACATCACTGCTTGGAATTTTTCCTTCTGCTCTTTGGAAAAATATCTACTACTTCTCTGGAAACAAATTTCATAATTAGAATGTTGTTATTTCTCTTCATTTTCTCAAAAGCTAGTCTTCTACTGAAATGTATTCAAGAAATGTGTCGCATACATTTGAAAAATGCTTGTGAATTTCTCTAGAAAGAAATATCGAATGTTACCAGTAAAGGAGTTATTATGTGGTATTGTTTTTAACTAGGGTGACCACATACTTTGGTTTGCTTGATACAGTTTGTGTATTTTCTTGTTGTCCCCATGTGTATAGCACTTCCTCTCACTCATGGATGACAAATTATATGGTTATATTAAAGATAACACCAATGTAAGAAATTTAAAAAGTAAGTACAGTAAGGATCAGCATTCCCAAACCCTTCTATACTAGGTTTACAGGGCATATCAATTAGTATATAATAACTTGGGTTTATGTCACCCCGAAATAAAAATTACCTTCACGTCCTTTAGAACTTCTTTGATTTCAAAGACTAATAGAGGCATCTCCTTGCAGTACTTGGTGACATATTCCATGCTTTACATATATTTAAATTTTTTTTAAAGTAACAAGTTTATTGTGGAAATTTCAAAAAGTGCAAAAAGCTAGAAACAGAAAATAAGGCCACCTATAATTTTTTCACTCAGAGGTAAGCACTGTTAATATTTATTTCGTATCTTTCCTTAATAATGAGAAATACAAATTTGGGGGGTCTGCTGATTTCTAATTACTTTCACCATTATATTATGATTGTTTTGTCATGTTATAATATTCTCCTGTGGCAATACATGGAACAGAGTATTGAAAAGCATTATGTTATTGAATTTATCACAATTTAAGCAAAATGTTAGTCCTGAGATCCATATAAACAGAAGGTAGAACAATAGTGCAGAGTCTTAAATTATAGCTACACTGATTTGGGATGTACATAAAGAAAAGATTACAGGTGGTGATTACTCTGGGGTGACAGTAGGAAGACCCCATTCTGGATGGTTACATCTTTTACTTGTCTGACAGTAAGAGGTCTAAAGTGATGATTTATTGAGACTTATTTTCCTTTTTCATTTGATATTTCTATGATAATTTAATACTCATAGGAAGAAAACTGATGCCTGATTATTTTTACTTAGTATTGACTCTCTCATTGTGTTTCCTCATAGCAGCTGTTCACATTTTGTGCATTCTCAAGGACACAGTGCAAATTTAATTAAATGTTTTCTTTTTCAGCTATGCAATCTCAAATTGTGAAATTGTTAAAATTCATTGAGGTGTAGGTTATCTGATTACCAGAATTAATAATTTTAGATAATAAAAAGATTATTTCATTTTCATTATTTTTGTTTAGCTTTTAACTATTTTAACTATACTTCATTATTTTATTTTAACATTATTACAATGCACATACCAAAACGTTTCCTGGTTGTCCTTCTAAGTTAATTTCTGCCCCAGCTTCACCCCCACCCCACCCACACACCAGGCAACTTTTTACTCTGATTTCTATCACTATGGATTAATATTGGCCAACTTTGAACTTCGTATACATACAATCATATGGTAGGTATTCTTTTTGTGTTTTACTTATTTCACTTAGTATAATTCTTTTTCATATTTATCCATGTTGTTGTGTATATCAATGTACAGTCCATTCTCACACTGCTAATAAAGACGTACCCAAGATTGGGTAATTTATAAAGGAAAGAGTTTTAACTGACTCACAGTTCAGCATAGTGGGGGAGGCCTCAGGAAACTTACTACCATGACAGATGGGCAAGCAACCATTTCCTTCTTCACATGGCAGCAGCAAGGAGAAGAATGAGAACTAAGCAGAGGGGAAGCCCCTTATAAAGCCATCAGATCTCTTGAGGATGTACTCACTGTCACGAGAATAGAATGGGAAAAGCTTCCCCGTGATTCAATTACCTCCCACTGGGTCCATCCCATGACATATGGGGATTATGAGAACTAGATTTCAAGATGATGTTTGGCGGGGGACACAGCGAAACCATATTATTCCAACCTCGGCCCCTCCAAAATCTCATATCCTCACATTTCAGAACACAATCATGCCTTTCCAACAGTCACTCAAAGTCTTAACTTACTCCATCATTAACTCGAAAGTTCAAGTCTAAAGTCTCATCTCAGACCAGGCAAGTCTTTCACCTATGAACCTGTAAAATCAAAAGCTGGCTAGTTACTTCCTAGGTATGATGAAGATACAGGCATTAGGTAAATTCACCCATTTCAGATGGGAGAAATTGGCCAAAACAAAGGGGCTACAGGCCCCATGCAAAGCCAAAATCCAATGGGGCAGTCATTAAACCTTAAAGTTCCAAAATGATCTCCTTTTACTCCATGTCTCATAACCAGGGCACACTGATGCAAGAGGTGGGCTCTTCCAGTATTGGGCAGCTCTGCTCCTGTGGCTTTGCAGGATACAACTCCCCTCCTGGCTACTTTCACTGCTGATGTTGAGTGTCTGGCTTTTCCAGCACATGCTGCAAGCTGTCTGTGGATCTACCATTCTGGGGTCTGGAGGACTAATGGCCCTCTTTTCATAGCTCCAATAGGCAGGAGGGACTCTGTGTGGGAGCTCCAATCTCACATTTCCCTTCCACACTGCCCTAGCAGAGTTTCTCCATGAGGGCTCTGCTCCTGTGGCAAACTTCTGCCTGGACATCCAGGTGTTTCCATACATCCTCTGAAATCTAGGTGGAGGTTCCAAAACCTCAATTCTTGTCTTCTGTGCACCCACAGGACGGATGCCATCTGGAAGCTGCCAAGGCTTGGGGCTTGCACCCTCTGAAGCAATGACCCAAGCTGTACCTTGGCCCCTTTTAGCCATGGCTGGAGCTGAAGCAGCTGGGATGCAGGGCACCATGTCCCGAGGCTGCACAGATCAGGGGGGCCCTGGGCCTGGTCCACAAAAGCATTATTTTCTTCCTATGCCTGAAGGCCAGTGATGGGAGGGTCTCTGACATTCCTTGGAGACATTTTCCTTATTGTCTTGGTGATTAACATTCAGCTCATTAATTATGCAAATTTCTGCAGCAGGCTTGAATTTCTCCCTAGAAAATGAGTTTTTCTTTCCTATCACGTCAGGCTTCAAACTTTCCAAACTTTTATGCTCTGCTCCCTCTTGGACATTTTGCCACTTAGAAATTTCTGCCAGATACCCTAAATTATTTCTCTCAAATTCAAAGTTCCACAGATCTCTAGGGCAGGGACAAAATGCCAACAGTTTCTTTGGATAGCAAGGGTGATCTTTATTTCAGTTCCCAGAAAGTTCTCATCTCCATCTGAGACCACTTCAGCCTGGACTTCATTGTCTATATTACTATCAGCATTTTGGTCAAAGCTATTCAACGAGTCTCTAGGAAGTTCCAAACTTTATCACATCTTCCTGTCTTCTGAGGCCTCCAAGTCTCTAGGAAGTTCCAAACTTTCCCATTTTTCCTATTTTCTTCTGAGCCCTCCAAACTCCTTCAACCTTTGCCTGTTACAAAGTTCCAAAATCACTTCCACATTTTCGGGTATCCTTAGTGCAGTGCTCCTCTATCTGGTCCAATTTACTATATTAGTTTTCACACTGCTATGAAGAAATACCTGAGCCTGGGTAATTTATAAAGAAAAGAGGTTTAATCGACTCACAGTTTTGCAGGGCTGGGAAGGCCTCGGGAAACTTACAATCATGGCAGAAGAGGAAGTAAACAGATCCTTCTTCACATGGCAGCATCGAAGAGAAGAATGAGAACTGAGTGAAGGGGGAAGCACCTTATAAAACCATCAGATCTTGTGGGGTTACTATCACAAGATTAGCATGGAGAAACACACCCCATGATTCAATTACCTCCCACTGGGTCCCACAGGTGGGGATTATGGGAACAAAAAATTCAAGGTGAGATTTGGGTGGGAACACAGCCAAACCATATCAATCAGCAATGAATCAATTTGTTCTTTTTTAAATTGCTGAGCAGTGTTCTATTGTTTGGATATATTAGTTTCTTTATTTAGTTGATGGCTGTTTGGGTTGTTGTTTCCAGTTTGGGGCTATTATGAATAAAGCTGCTCCTAACATTCTTGTACAGCTAATTTTGTGGACTTAAGCATCTCTCTTGGGTGCTCTCTCTTTTGTTGGCACTCTGTTTTTCTTATATGACTTCTTTCATTTGTGATTAGAGAGATTCTAGGATAAGTTAGAAGATAAATTTTTTCAGATAGATATTTACCAAGACAAGATTACTTTGATACTATTTTAAGTTCAAAACTTAGTATTTTGAAGTATTTTGGCTTATTTGAAATTCAAACCTAATTAGGTATCCTGGTTCAATCTGGCAAAATGGGTTATGTAATACAAGTATGGTGAGTGATAAAAAATGTTCATCAATAGAGGAATGATTAAATAAATTATAGTCTATTTATACCTTGGAATATTATGTAGTAGCCAAAAAGAAAGAAGTATATTCCTATGTATTAATATGGTAAGATCTTCCAGGTATTGAAATCCACGAAGGCTACATTGAGAGGCCACGCCCTGTATCTAGTCACAGGCCTAGAAAAAGAGAATGGGAAGAAAGGCTGAAAATTTGAAGAGAAAACAGTTGAGAATGTTTTGGAATTTAACACAGGGCACACATCCTTAATCAGATATTCAAGATGATTATTGTGCAGGATAGTTATAATTCTAAATGTATATACATCATGGCAAAAGTTTATAACATTAAGAATAAAGAGAAAAATGCCAAATTAATATCATTAAAATGGCCATAGTGCCCAAAGCAATCTGCAGATTCAATGCTATTTCTATCAATCAATGCTATTTTTCACAGAATTAGAAAAAGCGATTCTAAAATTTATATAGAACCGAAAAAGAGCCCAAATAGACAAAGCAATCCAAAGCAAAAAAAAAATTGTAAACATCACATCATCCAACTTCAAAATATACTATAAGGCCACAGTAACCAAAACAGCATGATACTGGTATAGAAAGAGAATATAGACCAATGGAACAGAAGAGAAGAGAGAACCCAGAAATGAAACCACACACCTACAGCCATCTTATCTTCAACAAAGTCAACAAAAATAAGCAATGGGGAAGTGGATCAGTGGATAGCATATGCAGAAGAATGAAACTATATCCGTACATTTTACCATATACAAAAATTAACTCACGATGTATTAGAGATTCAAATGTAAGACCTCAGTCTATAAGAATCCTAGAAGAAAACCTAGAAAACACCATTCTGAAAGTAGGCCTTGGGAAAAGAATTTATGACTTAGTCCTCAAAAGCGATTACAACAAAACCAAAAATTGATAAGTGAGGCCTAGTTAAACTAAAGAGCTCCTGCACAGAAAAGAAACTATCAACTGAGTAAACAGTCAACCTACAGAATGGCAGAAAGTATTTACAAACTATGTATCCAACAAAGGTCTAATATCCAGAATCTATAAGGAACTTAACAAGCAAAAACCAAATAAGCCCATTAAAAAATGGGCAAATGACATGAACAGACAATTCTCAACAGAAAACATGCAAGTGGCTAACAACCATATGAAAAAATGCTCATCATCACTAATCCTCAGATAAATGGAAATGAAAGCCGCAATGAGATATACCATGTCACACCAATTAGGATGACTATTATTAAAAAGGCAAACAATAACAGATGCTTGTGAGACTGTGGAGAAAAGGGAACATTTATGTACTGTTGGTGGGAATGTAAATTAGTTCAGCCATTGTGGAAATCAGTATGGTGATTTATCTAAGATCTTAAAACAGAGCTACCATCCAACCCAGCAATCCCATTATTGGGTATATACCTGAAGGAAAATACATTGTCATACCAAAAAGACACATGCATTTATAGGTTTATCACAGTGCTATTCACAATAGCAAAGACATGGAATCAACTTAGGTGCCCATCTACAGTGGACTGGATAAAGAAAATGTTCTACATATACTTCATAGAATGCTATGCATAAAAAAGAATGAAATCATGTCCTTTGCAGCAACATGGATGCAGCTGGAGGTCATTATCATAAGTGAATTAACACAGGAAAATCAAATACTGCATGTTCTCACTTATAAGTAGGAGGTAAACATTGAGTACACATGGAGAAAAAAATGGAAACAGACATTAAGGACTACTAGAGTGTGGAGGGAGGGAAGGTGGCATGGATTGAAAAACTACCTATTGGGTACTATGCTCATTACCTGGGTGATGAGATCTGTATCCCAAACCTCAGCATTACACAATATACCCAGGTAACAAACATGCACATGTACCCCATGAATGTAAAATAAAACTTGAAATTATATTTTAAAAGTAATATTAATAAGGAATAGAGTTATTAATAGCAAGGAATCACAGAAAATTATCTTAGAATTTCAGAGAGAGAACAAACGTCAATACAGATTTTTATGTAATCTAATAATTTAATAATGATGGAAGAACATTTAGAGGCATGTAAAGGATATTTATATATCCTCATATATTTTATATGTATGAATGCCCTGAAATCTATGTTTTGTTATTAACATTATAATTTAGGCTTTGTTTTTGTTAATATTGACATATTTTCTTTTAATCTATATTTATTTATTTTTTGGATTATCCCTTTTAAATTTTTTAAAATTTTTTATTTTTCCATAAGTTATTGGGGTACAGGTGGTATTTGGTTACATGAGTAAGTTATTTAGTGGTGATTTGTGAGATTTTGATGCACCCATCACTTGAGCAGTATAAACTGTACCATATTTGTACTCTTTTATCCCTCACCCCACTCCCACTCTTCCCCAGAAGTCCCCAAAGTCCATCGTACCCTTCTTATGCCTTCGCGTCCTCATAGCTTAACTCCTACATGTCATTGAGAACATATGTTTGGTTTTCCATTCCTGAGTTACTTCACTTAGAATAATAGTCTCCAGTCTCATCCAGGTCACTGCAAATGCTGTTAATTCATTCCTTTTTATGGCTGCATAGTATTCTATCATATATATATATGTGATTATATATGTGATATATATGATATATATATATATGATACACACACACACACACACACACCACAGTTCCTTTATCCACTCGTTGATTGATGGGCATTTGAATTGGTTCCATGATTTTGCAATTGTGAATTGTGCTGCTATAAATGTGTGTGTAAGTATTTTTTTTGAATAATGACTTCTTTTCCTCTGGGTAGATACCCAGTAGTGGGATTGCTGGATCACAAAGGTAATTCCACTTTTAGTTCTTTCAGGAATCTCAAAATGGTTTTCCATAGTGGCTGCACTAGTTCACATTCCCACCAGCAGTGTAGAAGTGTTCCCTGTTCACCACATCCACTCCAACATCTACTGTTTTTTGATTTTTTGATTATAACCATTCTTGTGGGAGTAAGGGGGTATCACATTGTGGTTTCGATTTGCATTTCCCTGATCATTAGTGATGTTGAGAAGGTTTTCATGTTTATTGGCCATTTGTATATCTTCTTTTGAGAATTGTCTGTTCATGTCCTTAGCCCATTTTTTTGATAGGATTGTTTGTTTTTTTTTACTGATTTGTTTGAGTTCATTGTAGATTCTGGATATTAGCCCTTTGTCAGATGTATAGATTGTGAAGACTTTCTCCCACTCTGGGTTGTCTGTTTCCTCTGATGACTGTTCCTTTGGCCTGTAAAAGCTCTTTAGTTTAATTAGATCTCAGCTATTTATCTTTGCTTTTATTGCATTTACTTTTGGGTTCTTGGTCATGAAATCCTTGCCTAAGCCAATGTCTAGAAGGGGTTTTCCAATGTTATCTTCTAGAATTTTTAGTTTCAGGTCTGAGGTTTAAGTCCTTAATCCATCTTGAGTTGGTTTTTGTATAAGGTGAGAGATGAGGATTCAGTTTCATTCTCCTACGTATGGCTTGCCAGTCGTCCCAGCACCATTTGTTGAAAAGGGTGTCCTTTCCCCACTATATACTTTTGTTTGCTTTGTCAAAGTATTTGGGTTTGGCTGTAAGTATTTGTGTTTATTTCTGGGTTCTCTATTCTCTTCCATTAGTCTATGTGCTTATTTTTATACTGGTACCATGCTGTTTTGGTGACTATGCCTTATAGTATAGTTTGAAATCAGGTAGTGTGATGCCTGCAGATTTGTTCTTTTTTGCTTAGTCTTGCTTTGGCTATGTGGGCTCTTTTTTGGTTCCGTATAAATTTTAGAATTGTTTTTTCTAATTCTGTGAAGAATGATGGTGGTATTCTGATGGGGATTGCATTGAATTTGTAGATTGCTTTTGGCAATATGGTCATTTTCACAGTATTGATTCTACCCATCCATGAGCATGGGATGTGTTTCCATTTGTTTGTGTCATCTATGATTTCTTTCAGCAGTGTTTGTCATTTTCCTTGTAGAGGTCTTTTGACTCCTTTGTTAGGTATATTCCTAAGTATTTTTTTTTTTTTATTTTTTCCAGCTATTGTAAAAGGGGTTGAGTTCTTGATGTGATTTTCTGCTTGGTCGCTGTTGGTTTATAGAAGAGCTACTGATTTGTGTACCTTAATCTTGTATCTGGAAGCCATACTGAATTCTTTTATTAGTTCCAGGAGCTTTCTGGAGGAGTCCTTAGGGTTTTCAAGGTAAATAATCATATCATCAGCAAACAGTGACTTTGTGACTTTCTCTTTACCAATTTGGATGCACTTTATTTCTTTCTCTTTTCTGATTGCTCTGGCCAGGACTTCCAGTATTACGTTGAAGAGCAGTGGTGAGAGTGGGCATCCTTGTCTTATTCCAGTTCTCAGAGGGAATGCTTTCAACTTTTCCCCATTCAGTATTATGTTGACTGTGGGTTTGTCATAGATGACTTTTATTATATTGAGGTATGTCCCTTGTATGCTGATTTTGCTGAGAGTGTGAATCATAAAGGGATGCTGGATTTTGTTGTATGCTTTTTTCTGCATCTATTGAGATATCATGTGATTTTTGTTTTTAATTCTGTTTATGTGGTGTATCACATTTATTGACTTGCATATGTTAAACTCTCCCTGCATCCCTGGTATGAAACCTACTTGATCGTGGAATATCTTTTTGATACAGTGTTGGATTCGGTTAGCTAGTACTTTGTTAAGGATTTTAGCATCTATATTCATCAAGGACTTTGTTCTGTAGTTTTGTTTTTTGGTTATGTCCTTTCCTGGTTTTGGTGTTAGGGTGATGCTGGCTTCATATAATGAATTACTGAGGATTCCTTCTTTCTCTATCTTGTGGAATAGTGTCAAAAGGATTGGTACCAATTCTTCTTTGAATGTCTGGTAGAATTCTGCTGTTATCTGTCTGGTCCTGGACTTTTTTTTTTTTTTTTTTTTTTTTTTTTTTTT